>NW_019269498.1:0-2007 GCF_002738365.1 Cucurbita moschata
CGGTCGACGTTTTTTGAAACTTTTGCGGCGAATGATTAGGCTTGATAATTTAGAATAGAATTCCGAAGCAACGAAGTGCAGAAAACAGTAAAGGAGTGCTTAAAATCGAAACCCTAATTCGGAAACCATGGTTTTGGAACTTCGAAGAACGTGCTAAAAAAGCCGAGTCACGGTCGACGTTTTTTGAAACTTTTGCTTCGAATGATTAGGCTTGATGATTTAGAATAGAATTTCGAAGTAACGAAGTGCAGAAAACAGTAAAAGAGTGCTTAAAATCGAAACCCTAATTCGGAAACCCTGATTTTGGACATTCGAAGAACGTGCTAAAAAAGCCGAGTCACGATCGACGTTTTTCGAAACTGTTGCGGCGAATGATTAGGCTTGATAAGTTAGAATAGAATTCCAAAGTAACGGAGTGCAGAAAACAGTAAAGGAGTGCTTAAAATCGAAACCCTAATTCGGAAACCCTGATTTTGGACATTCGAAGAACGTGCTAAAAAAGCCGAGTCACGATCGACGTTTTTCGAAACTGTTGCGGCGAATGATTAGGCTTGATAAGTTAGAATAGAATTCCAAAGTAACGGAGTGCAGAAAACAGTAAAAGAGTGCTTAATATCGAAACCCTAATATAGAAACCCTAAGTTTGGACATTCGAAGATCGTGCTAAAAAAGCCGAGTCACGATCGACGTTTTTCGAAACTTTTGCGGCGAATGTTTAGGCTTGATGATTTAGAATAGAATTTCGAAGTAACGAAGTGCAGAAAACAGTAAAAGAGTGCTTAAAATCGAAACCTTTAATGGAAAACCCTGATTTTGGACATTCGAAGAACGTGCTAAAAAAGCCGCGTCACGGTCGACGTTTTTCGAAACTGTTGCGGCGAATGATTAGGCTTGATGATTTAGCATAGAATTTCGAAGTAACGAAGTGCAGAAAACAGTAAAAGAGTGCTTAAAATCGAAACCTTTAATGGAAAACCCTGATTTTGGACATTCGAAGAACGTGCTAAAAAAGCCGAGTCACGGTCGACGTTTTTCGAAACTGTTGCGGCGAATGATTAGGCTTGATGATTTAGAATAGAATTTCGAAGTAACGGAGCGCAGAAAACAGTAAAAGAGTGCTTAAAATCGAAACCTTTAATGGAAAACCCTGATTTTGGAAATCGTAGTACGTGCTTAAAAAATAGAGTCACGATCCACGTTTTTTGAAACTTTTGCGGGGAATGATTAGGCTTGATAAGTTAGAATAGAATTCCGAAGTAACGGAGTGCAGAAAACAGTAAAAGAGTGCTTAATATCGAAACCCTAATTTTAGACATTCAAAGAACGTTCTCAAAAAGCCGAGTCACGGTCGACGTTTTTCGAAACTTTTGTGGCGAATGTTTAGGCTTGATGATTTAGAATAGAATTTCGAAGTAACGAAGTGCAGAAAACAGTAAAAGAGTGCTTAAAATCGAACCCTAATTCGGAAACCCTGATTTTGGACATTCGAAGAACGTGCTAAAAAAGCCGAGTCACGGTCGACGTTTTTTGAAACTTTTGCGGCGAATGATTAGGCTTGATAATTTAGAATAGAATTCCGATGCAACGAAGTGCAGAAAACAGTAAAGGAGTGCTTAAAATCGAAACCCTAATTCGGAAACCCTGGTTTTGGAACTTCGAAGAACGTGCTAAAAAAGCCGAGTCACGGTCGACGTTTTTTGAAACTTTTGCGGCGAATGATTAGGCTTGATAATTTAGAATAGAATTCCGATGCAACGAAGTGCAGAAAACAGTAAAGGAGTGCTTAAAATCGAAACCCTAATTCGGAAACCCTGGTTTTGGAACTTCGAAGAACGTGCTAAAAAAGCCGAGTCACGGTCGACGTTTTTTGAAACTTTTGTGTCGAATGATTAGGCTTGATGATTTAGAATAGAATTTCGAAGTAACGGAGTGCAGAAAACAGTAAAAGAGTGCTTAATATCGAAACCCTAATTTTAGACATTCAAAGAACGTTCTCAAAAAGCCGAG
>NW_019269499.1:0-2007 GCF_002738365.1 Cucurbita moschata
CTATTCTAGGCAGAAGGTATTTGTTTTTTGCGGTTCTCTTATTTAGCTCTCTGTAATTGCCGCACAGACGCATGGATCCATCTTTCTTCTTAACAAACAACACTACCGCACCTTAGGGGGGATATGCGGTAAGTTTTGTAACTACACCTTGAGTTCTTCAACTCTGTTGACGTCATGCGAAAGGGTGCTTTGGAAATAGGCCCAGTTCTCGGCTCGAGTTCGATGACGAAGTTGACCACTTGGGAAAGGGGTATTCCTGGTAGATGTCTGAAAATATATCTAGGAACTCGTTTGCTATTGACACGTTTTCTAGTGTCTTTTCTTTTCCTCTTACGTCTACGGCACATGCTAATATAGTCCATCCGCCTTGTTAGACTAACCATTTTGCTTTCATCATCGAGACTACCTTGGAAGTAATCCCGATACTCGTGCCTTTAAATTTTAAGGTAGGCCCTGCCGATGGTAAAAAGTTTACTTTCTTTTTACGACAGTCTATACTAGCATGATTTTCGGCTAGCCAATCCATGTCTAGTATGAAGTTGAAGTCCGTCATGTTTACTACTATCAGGTCAACGCTTAAAGTTTGGTTCCCTAAGATTACTTGACTATTCTTTACTCTATTCCTAGCTACTAAGTCTACCCCTGCAGGGGTGCTTACAGACATTTCATGCAACAAGGGTTCTAATTCAAACCCTGCTTGTACAACAAAAGACATAGGAGTAAAGGAATGCGTAGAACCAGAATCAAATAAGGTAAAAATGAAATGACCTAAAACAAATAGTGTACCTGTCACCACGGCGTCGGACTTCCCAATATCCTTTCTCCTAGATGCATAAGCCCTAGCTTGAGCTGGCGGTGGTGCTGGTTGTTTCGTCTACTCTACATGTGTATTTACTACTATGCACATGCCCCATACGTGCAAATATGGACCCACGAGGGGGTTTGCACACCTTCTGGGCCTCGTACTTGTTGGGTTAGCGTCTCTAGTGCTATTGTCGGACAACCAAAAGGAGTAGCAACCATCGTAGCATCTTGTTAAACTGACGATCATTTTCCTTTTCAAAACTACACGTTCATATTAATACTAAGGAAAAAATATCTCGATGCATGTGGCTTACCATTATGCATGAGATCCCAACTTTTTCACATTAGTTAAACCATGTAAGACAACCCTTTCCATTTTCCTTCATATCATATAATTTTATAGCAAAGTCTTTAAAACATGTCTGGGGATGTGTATCATGTCAAAACTTTTTACTGCTTATCATTCATGTAATACATCGTATTATTCATGTCATGCAACACATTGTAACCTTCAACATATTGTATAGTTCCATATGTCATATCATTCAACATATCATATAGTTCAACATATCATATCATAGACATATATCATATCATCAATCATATCATATCATAGACATGTCATATCATAAACATCTCACACATATCAAACATATGACACTGTAGAGTCACTGAGCACGTGTCATCTTACATAACACAAACTTCTAACTATGCCTATTGTAAGACCACTTACTTGGATGACCTTGGTTGACGTTCTATCTAATACTCGAATACGCTTGATTTCATCCCTCAAAGTTTGTTTCAAGTATCGTAGAGATGTTTCACCCTATTAGAACATTCACCTTGTTTCATTAGAAAATTCTTGTTTCCTAACCTAATTTAACTTCAATTGAGAAATTGAACATTGTACTCACTTTAATTTCCCTTAAATAAGATCAAATTCAGCTTCGAGAAGGTCAAAAATATTGAAATCATTCTTAAAACGTCTAACCCAAATCAAATGACTTTTTTTTAGCTATTAGAGACTAGCGAAATTGAGCCGAATGAGCAAGTGGCTGGGGACAAGACACCTGTCAGTAGTGAGCCAATGCGTACAGGTTGTGATTCGGCTCGAAACACAGACTTCAGGTAAGAAAAGTAGAGAGTAGGTTAAGTCATTATCAACAAAAAGATTATAGATTATATTACCCGACAAAGAGGTCA
>NW_019269500.1:0-2010 GCF_002738365.1 Cucurbita moschata
ATCAAGAACGGTCAGCATAGACGTTACAAAACGTGATTATTCTTTCCTTGAAATCGCAAGGAAATAAAGAAGACGTTACAAAGATGAGGCGTTTCACGGATATAAAATGGGGAACTGATACCCAAGCGTTCCATTGTAGCAAGGAATAAGAGAAGAAAAGAATGGCGGGACAAAGCTTGAAATCTCAAAATTGTGGTGTTCATCTTCCTAGCCCTTACTTCTGGTACTTGATCCTTCATGCTTCTCCATATTGATTTAGATTGACAGATAGTATTGAAAAGAAGGTTTTTGTTTGTATGAATAAGTTTGTATTACTACTGCAGGATGGATGGTGGCTCAGACGGAGGGGCGGACATGCTATAAACACAGCGATGCGTTTATAGGACCGTGCATTGAAGAAACATGTGCTGAACTTTGCATTTCTTTTGAGAAGTGGGATGGCGGATTTTGCTCGGGTGATAAATGCACTTGTTCGAAGCACTGTGCTGAGTCCACATTTTAATGGGTCTGTAATTCACCATAGTTGTTGCTATCTAAATGTAATAAGCGACTCCAATTCTACTGAATTGCACAACATGTTTACTCATCCAAGCTTCTTTCTTCCTTCTTCCTTTTTATAATTTTTATCTCAACTCGCAAGTTCAAGTTTATACGATCACAAGCTTCGTTAGTTGCGTAAATTGATGCAATCAAGTTCAAAGCTTCCTGATTCCTTATTCCTTCTTCGTTCTTCCATTGAACTATGCATTATCATATTGTTAGACTAACTAAACAACACAACTACTTTTTTAAATACCATTTCTTAATCATTTAGTTTTTTATTTTTTTTTTAAAGAAATCATTTAATAATTTTCAGAAAAGAAAAAAAAGAACGGTTTACACTCATCTCATATTTGTTTCTTTCACCCGATCTCTCCACAAATTGGGAACTCAACCGTTTTAAAATTTAGAAATTCATTTTTTTTTCTAATATTACAATACTAAATAAACACGAGATTCTAACCCAACCTTAAAATTTGATGGTTGAGTTCATTATTTAAGAAAAATTGTTTGGATTGAAAATTTTATAATCCTAATAATTGAGTTAGGATCCAAAAAATACATAGTATTATTTAGTGTATTATTTTGTCCAATACATATCATTTTAACACAAAAAAAAAAAAAAAAAAAAAAAAAAAAAAAAAAAAAATGTCAGTGTANTTAATCAATTCATATTATTATTTAGGGTAATATTAATAAGCCTCATCAATGAATAATTAACTATATGTTTGGACACTTTGGAATAACTCTCCCTATTACTTTAAAGTAATGTATATTATATGGAAATGATAATCATTGCATGTAACGACCCTGAATTTCCACGTATCTAGAGTCGCCACTAACATCTCATGTTCATCTCTAATGCAGAATATAACTCTAAGAATGCTCATCTTTATTAGCGAAAAAATTTAAAACTTCAGAAAACACTATCGGACTTGCGTGTTTCAACCATCATGTCGGAGTTCAAAATAAGATAAAAAAATTACAAATTAAATAATTTAAACAAATGAAATGCAAACACCCTTACCTAGTCATGACTAGGAATTTTAATATGCAACTATCATATGCACGCGCCACAGTCTTTGATAACGATGTCGCCGTCAACCGTACATGGGCGCCTTGCCTTTACCTGAAAAGCAATATGTCACACGGTCTGAGTATTTCGAAGAAATACTCAGTAAATGACCCCATTATAGGAGCCATGCTAATGCAAACACATGCAATCATGAATTAAGGACCTATCTCTAATCACCTTACAGTATGGCCACTTACTTGGTTGGCCTTAGCCGGAATACTCCCTAATTTAATTGTAAGCTCCCGTTCCTCGAGAGCTACTCCAAATATTGCTGGAGTTTGCTTCCTATCACACCGTTCGTCATCTTTTGTTAGTATTTCACATTTTAATTAATAATAAAACTAATAATATGAAATGCGACTCTAAAACGACTTCAGTCAAAATCAAATTCCATG
>NW_019269501.1:0-2005 GCF_002738365.1 Cucurbita moschata
ATTCATCTTCCTAGTCTTTGATACCAGAAAAATTCCTTTTCTTGTTCTTGTGTCGAAATAATAAAATAATTAATAATTCTTGATCCCGTTCGTCAAAGATCCCTATTCTTGGTTTCAATTTTTCCCGATTTATCAGAACCGTTTTTTGATAGCTCAGTTGGGAGAGTGTTAAACTAAGGATTTGAAGGTCACGTGTTTAATCTCCACGTTCACCGCACTTGTTTCCATTCGCATAAACTGACTATTCAATAAAAAAATTAGTATGAATTAGCGTAAATACCTCATTGGTTGCATAAGTTGATTAAGTTGCATAACTTTATTCAATCTAAAATTAGTGGTTATTCCTTTTTAAAATATAATGAATTAGCAGAAATACCTTTACTTATGATTTTTTTCTTCTTCAAATATTAGCCAAGATAACTCAGTTTTGAGTGTCAAACTGAAAATCTAAAGGTCACGTGTTCGATCCATGTTCACCGCACCTGATTCACGTCACATAACTTGACTCCTGACTATTTAATTTAAAATTAGTTGGGAGAGCGTCACTATAGATCCGTTCACAGCATACGAATTAGAGTAAATAATTTTACTCATGAATTTTCATTTTAATGTTAGCTTGGATAGTTGAATTGGGAGTGAGAGTGGATTCCTAATTCTTTATTTGACTATAAATGCTCCATAATACATTTAGTAAAATGACTCATTTTATTGCATGGAACAATAAAATTGATGTTCCCGTAGAATTGTCAATACATTCTACTTTCAATGTTGCTAAATTGAGTCCTTTTGATGTAGGTGATGATTTTTCAGATTCGAGGACTAATCCTGAAGAGGGAGATGATGATAAGAATCTTCCTAATTCTTTATTTGACTATAAATGCTCCATAATACATTTAGTAAAATGACTCATTTTATTGCATGGAACAATAAAATTGATGTTCCCGTAGAATTGTCAATACATTCTACTTTCAATGTTGCTAAATTGAGTCCTTTTGATGTAGTTTCAGATTCGAGGACTAATCCTGAAGAGGGAGATGATGATAAGAATCTTCCTAATTCTTTATTTGACTATAAATGCTCCATAATACATTTAGTAAAATGACTCATTTTATTGCATGGAACAATAAAATTGATGTTCCCGTAGAATTGTCAATACATTCTACTTTCAATGTTGCTAAATTGAGTCCTTTTGATGTAGGTGATGATTTTTCTGATTCGAGGACTAATCCTGAAGAGGGAGATGATGATAAGAATCAGTGTGTACATTCTACTTTCAATGTTCCTGTAACAACAGAAGAAATAAAATAAAATAATAATAATAATAATAATAATAATAATAATAATAAATAAATAAATAAATAAATAATAAAAATATATATATATAAAAAAAAACATTTGCTAACGGATCCCTACTCCTTCCTTCAATCTCTCACCACTCCTTCCCTAAAAATAAATCTAGCAATTAATCAGGAATTCTTTTCTGTAATATTTAGGAATCACAACCAATTATATTTTAGATCTCATGAATTGTTTAGATCTTTGAATTGTTACAATGATTTAGGTTGTCAATAATTTTATAGACAAAGGAAATAAGAAAAAAAAACTAAATAGAGATGGAAATACAGAATACTGTTAACGGATAAGAGAAAAAAAATGAAAGTAAAGATAAAAATGGAAGATTTGGAAGATTTGGAAGATTTGGAAGTAAGGATAGATTAACAAAATTGGCAATAATATCTCCAAAATAATTATAGTAGAAGATGGAAGATGGAAGATGGAAGATGGAAGATGGAAGATTGAGAAAAGATTTTGTTGAACATAATTAAAAAAAAAATAAAACAGGAAAGATCAGAGGGCAAGGAACTCCGTCAAATTTTTTCTAACAAGAAATATCAGAATTTAAGAATGGCCAATGTAAATTAGAGAAATAATTTTATAAAGTTCAAACTTGAAACTGATGTCATGGGCGTTGACTTGGAGTTCAATGGACTTTCATTAAGGATAA
>NW_019269502.1:0-1999 GCF_002738365.1 Cucurbita moschata
GGTTGTTTCTTTGAAAGCCAAGTAAATGTTGTGTTGCCCATGAAGAATACATAACCCGATGTATTTTTTCGATCGTCTATGTCTCTGCACCAATCACTATCAGAGTAACCAACTAATTTGTAATCTTCTGTTTTCGAGTAGAATAACCCAAGTGACACCGTTCCTTAGATGTACCATAGGACTCGCTTCAACGCCTTCCAATGTGAATAAGTTGGCTCCTCCATGAACTGGCTTATAATGCCGACACTTAATGAAAGATCTGGCCTTGTGCATGTAAGATAACGAAGGCTTCCTACCAGGCTCCAGTACCTATTTGCATCTACTCATTCTCCTCCATCGTACTTTTGAGAGTTTTGCACCTTGTTCCCGTTGGAAATAAGCTTGAGAACTAGAAAAAGTTACAGAGAGCGAAAAAAAAAAAAAAAAAAAANCAGAAGGTGTAACACAAAAAAGGCTTTTGAGAATTTCTTTATCTCCTTGTCTCTCCCCTCTCGACACCCCCTTCAAAGTTTCATGAGAGTTATCTAAACGAGTTAGTTTCAGAGAAAGCGTCTATTTTCTACAAGTTGATATCGAAGCAGCTTTTAATTTCTACAAATTAGTATTAGAGCAGATTTATTTTCTACAAATTGGTATCAGAGTTGATGGCGAACATGATGGGACAAATGCCACTATCACGATTGACGAAGACGAACTACGAGAGTTGGAGCATCCAAATGAAAGCTCTTCTCGGTTTGCAAGATGCATGGGAAGTGGTCGAAGACGGTTTCGAATGACCGAAGGATAGCACGGAATATACGGCAGCACAAAACAAGGCGCTAAAGGAAGCACATTCAAAGGATAAGGCAGCATTATACATGCTGTTCTGGGCTATTGACGAGTCGGGCTTTGAGAAGATTACAAGGGCTTTGAAAAGTTCTATACATGCTGTTCTGGGCTATTGACGAGTCGGGCTTTGAGAAGATTACAAGGGCTTTGAAAAGTTCTCTACTCACATAATTTTCGAGGTAGAGATCGTGGAAGCTGCGGGAATGGTTGAGGTGGTCAAGGCAATAGTTATGATAGGAGAAGAGACTGTCGAGCCAAGCAAATTGGTTTGGAAGAGGACGCAGTCGAGGAAGAGGTGGCTGATCAAACATTCAGTGCTATAAATGTAAAAAATATGGTCATTATGCAAATGATTCTAACACCGAAAAATGTTACAATTGTGGTAGAATGGGACACGTTGCAAAAGCATGTCGAGCCAAAAAAGGGTAGAAGGAACAACCAACCTAGCCGTGGAAGACGTAACAGATGAAGGTCTTCTCTTGATGGCTCAAGATGATGAGAACATCAACAACGATATTCTGTGGTACCTCAACTCAGAGGCAAGCAACCATATGTGCGGTTACGAGCACCTATTCAAAGAAATGCAAAAGATTGAAGATGGTCATGTATCATTTGGAGATGCGTCAAAGGTGGAAGTAAAAGGTCGAGGTACGATCCACTTCTTGTAAAAGAATGGTGTGATGGGGTCAATCCAAGATGTCTATTACGTACTAGACCTCAAGACCAGCATATTGAGTATGGGGCAACTCACAGAGAAAGGTTACTCGATATTCCTGAAGGACCGCCTGCTACACCTGAAGGATAAGAAAGAGCATTTGGTTGCTCGGGTCGAGATAGGAAGAAATCGAATGTACAAATTGAACTTAAGAAGCATACGAGAAAAGTGTTTGAGAGTTGACGTAGAAGATAAGACATCACACTGGCATCTCCGTTTTGGTCACCTACATCATGGCGGCCTAAAGGAGTTAGCAAAGAAAAATATGGTATGAACGAAAATTTATTGAAGAATGCGTGCTCAGTGTCACAACCATACTATAAAGAGGCTGTGACCCTCACGCCAGGACAAGCAAAACGGCGTCCCTCAAGAGATGCCCATCTGGCCATATGCGGGCCAATATAGAAGAGTGCCATGATGAGATCGAGGAGGACCATGCATCATCCAACACACCAC
>NW_019269503.1:0-1995 GCF_002738365.1 Cucurbita moschata
AACTGGATCTGAAAAGATGTTTTCTCGTTTTAGTATCATACCATATCCACGTAAGATTGTCCTAAGCTTAAAATATGGAAGAAAAAAAACATTTACGCAAGTCGAAAAGACTTCACAACCTCAAGCCGTACGAAAAGACCCTCGTGGAGGCACCCGAATGGCTACGAGAAAAACCTTTGTTTCTTTCGATGTTTTTCGACAATCTGTAAGGAAACGCTCAAGTTTAAGAATCTTACACATATAAATGTTTAAAATACGAATATTTTTCACTTTCGCTTCCGGGCCATTTTGCACTCAAAATCCATAAGTGTTAACATGGGATCTTTTTTGCCCATTGAGACAGGGTCGTTAACTGGATCTGAAAAAATGTTTTCTCGTTTTAGTATCATATCATATCCACGTAAGATTGTCCTAAGCTTAAAATATGGAAGAAAAAAAACATTTACGCGTGTCGAAAAGACTTCACAACCTCAAGCCTTACGAAAAGACCCTCGTGGAGGCACCCGAATGGCTACGAGAAAAACCTTTGTTTCTTTCGATGTTTTTCGACGAATCTGTAAGGAAACGCTCAAGTTTAAGAATCTTACACATATAAATGTTTAAAATACTTATATTTTTCACTTTCGAATCCGGGCCATTTTGCACTCAAAATCCATAGGTGTTAACATGGGAACTTTTTTGCCCATTGAGACTGGGTCGTTAACTGGATCTGAAAAGATGTTTTCTCGTTTTAGTATCATACCATATCCACGTAAGATTGTCCTAAGCTTAAAATATGGAAGAAAAAAAACATTTACGCGTGTCGAAAAGACTTCACAACCTCAAGCCTTACGAAAAGACCCTCGTGGAGGCACCCGAATGGCTACGTGAAAAACCTTTGTTTCTTTCGATGTTTTTCGACGAATCTGTAAGGAAACGCTCAAGTTTAAGAATCTTACACATATAAATGTTTAAAATACGAATATTTTTCACTTTCGCTTCCGGGCCATTTTGCACTCAAAATCCATAGGTGTTAACATGGGAACTTTTTTGCCCATTGAGACAGGGTCGTTAACTGGATCTGAAGAGATGTTTTCTCGTTTTAGTATCATACCATATCCACGTAAGATTGTCCTAAGCTTAAAATATGGAAGAAAAAAAACATTTACGCGTGTCGAAAAGACTTCACAACCTCAAGCCTTACGAAAAGACCCTCGTGGAGGCACCCGAATGACTATGAGAAAAACCCTTGTTTCTTTCGATGTTTTTCGACGAATCTGTAAGGAAATGCTCAAGTTTAAGAATCTTACACATATAAATGGTTAAAATACGAATATTTTTCACTTTCGCTTCCGGGCCATTTTGCACTCAAAATCCATAGGTGTTAACATGGGAACTTTTTTGCCCATTGAGACAGGGTCGTTAACTGGATCTGAAAAGATGTTTTCTCGTTTTAGTATCATACCATATCCACGTAAGATTGTCCTAAGCTTAAAATATGGAAGAAAAAAAACATTTACGCGTGTCGAAAAGACTTCACAACCTCAAGCCTTACGGAAAGACCCTCGTGGAGGCACCCGAATGGCTACGTGAAAAACCTTTGTTTCTTTCGATGTTTTTCGACGAATCTGTAAGGAAACGCTCAAGTTTAAGAATCTTACACATATAAATGTTTAAAATACGAATATTTTTCACTTTCGCTTCCGGGCCATTTTGCACTCAAAATCCATAGGTGTTAACATAGGAACTTTTTTGCCCATTGAGACAGGGTCGTTAACTCGATCTGAAAAGATGTTTTCTCGTTTTAGTATCATACCATATCCACGTAAGATTGTCCTAAGCTTAAAATATGGAAGAAAAAAAACATTTACGCGTGTCGAAAAAACTTCACAACCTCAAGCCTTACGAAAAGACCCTCGTGGAGGCACCCGAATGGCTACGAGAAAAACCTTTGTTTCTTTCGATGTTTTCGTCGAATCTGTAAGGAAACGCTCAAGTTTAAGAATCTTACACATA
>NW_019269504.1:0-1126 GCF_002738365.1 Cucurbita moschata
AAACCCTAATCTGTGACGTTTGAAGTACATGATAAAGAAAAACCGAGTCACGGTCAACATTTTTCGAAATTTCTGTGGGTAATGATCAGGCATAATGAATTATTATAGAATTTTTAAGAAGAGATGTGCATGAAACAATAAAAGAGTGCTTAAAATCGAAACCCTAATTCGGAAACCCTAATCTGTGACGTTTGAGGTACATGATAAAGAAAAACCGAGTCACGGTCAACGTTTTTCGAAATTTCTGTGGGTAATGATCAGGCATAATGAATTATTATAGAATTTCTAAGAAAAGGTGTGCATGAAACAATAAAAGCGTGCTTAAAATAGAACCCTAATTCGGAAACCCTAATCTGTGACGTTTGAATTACATGCTAAAAAGACCAAGTCACGTTTGACGTTTTTCAAAATTCCTGTCGATAATGATCAGGAATGTTGAAAGAGAATATAACAAGTCACGTTTGACGTTTTTCAAAATTCCTGTCGATAATGATCAGGAATGTTGAAAGAGAATATAATTTCGAAGAAACGGAGTGCATAGAACAGTAAAAGAGAGATTAAAATCAAACCCTAATCTGGGACGTTTAAAGTACGTGCTAAAAAAACTGAGTCACGGTCGACGTTTTTTGAAACTTTCGTTGCGAATGATTAGGCTTGATGATTTAAAATAGAATGTCGAAGAAACGGAGTGTAAAAAACAGTAAAAGAGTGCTTTAATTCGAAACCCTAGATTCGGAAACCCTAATCTGTGACGTTTGAAGTACATGATAAAAAAAAACCGAGTCACGGTCAACGTTTTTCTAAATTTCTGTGGGTAATGATCAGGCATAATGAATTATTATATTATTTCTAAGAAGAGGTGTGCATGAAACAATAAAAGAGTGCTTAAAATCGAAACCCTAATTCGGAAACCCTAATCTGTGACGTTTGAATTACATGCTAAAAAGACCCAGTCACGTTTGACGTTTTTCAAAATTCCTGTCGATAATGATCAGGCATGTTGAAAGAGAATATAAGTTCGAAGAAACGGAGTGCATAGAACAGTAAAAGAGAGATTAAAATCAAACCCTAATCTGGGACGTTTGAAGTACGTGCTAAAAAAACTGAGTCACGATCGACGTTTTTT
>NW_019269504.1:1772-1992 GCF_002738365.1 Cucurbita moschata
GAAGTACATGATAAAAAAAAACCGAGTCACGGTCAACGTTTTTCGAAATTTCTGTGGGTAATGATGAGGCATAATGAATTATTATATTATTTATAAGAAGAGGTGTGCATGAAACAATAAAAGAGTGCTTAAAATCGAAACCCTAATTCGGAAACCCTAATCTGTGACGTTTGAATTACATGCTAAAAAGACCCAGTCACGTTTGACGTTTTTCAAAATT
>NW_019269505.1:0-1989 GCF_002738365.1 Cucurbita moschata
GAGATAGCTTACCAGGTCTTTCGGCTCATAGCAGCAGTATGAAAAGCGGAATCCTCATCCTGAGTCGAGTTCGCATTGCCATACGAATCGACATTGGCCAAACCAAGAGCTACTTTTTTTCTTTAATGAAAGCGGATCTAATAGTTTTGATAAAACCAACCTCTTTTAAAGAAGAAGTCGCTCTGCCTTGATCACCGTGGACATATGCAGCTCCCGCTTTATCTTTGCCTACCGTAAAAAGGAAAGTTCCCTCAATAGGCCCTCCCAGCTCCCGAACGTCTTTCTATCAATCGAGAGAGGTATAGAATAGTACAACAAACCAACAAGACAAGAATGGACTCATAAGATGAGCGGTCAGGGAAACTGTTAAGGATATTTAGTAATAAATTATAGTTTACCATATATATTTTATTTTATATTTTATCATAAGACAAATATCTAATATTTGCCTTATTACCATAGGTATCTTTCCATTTATTACTATTTTCATATCCTTGTAATTTATTTGATTACAAATAAGATAAATTTCACACCATTTAGGTGTGGTGGATTCAGCAAACATTCGCATAAACGATTTCATTTATGTTATCCGCCAAGGAAATGATCAAGGAATTCAGATCCTGAATAAAGTACTGTAGGCAAGCGAAGCTTTTGAAAATGAAAGCGTGTAGAACTCATATCCACTTTCTCTTCGATTCGTAAACTTCGGATCTGATCTTCCTTTTCTCTCTGGGTGACTGAGAGACAATTTAGGCCTAGCGTGCATCCGATTCGGTCAACAATAAGGTACAAAGCAGATTGACTAAATGGACTTGAAGTTCCATTATCGTTAGGTCGAAGATCTCTACTAGGTTTAGTGCACTTTGGTAGTTGTGAATGTTGCCGTAATCGAATGTCTTTCTCATTCGACATTCTCTCTTACCAAGCACTTATACTCGCCAGGGTTAAGGAGACAATCTGTGAGCTAATTGGGTTTCGAGATTGCGTATACACGAAAAGAGCTCGCTTTCGAATTTCTCCTCGGCGTTTTGTGCCCGGTTCTGGTTCAGGAAAGGGTCTGATCTCTTTCATTGGAGCACATTGATGCCGAAGGAGTCTTCAGAACCAGTGGAGGGGCTATGATGACTTCAAGCTATTCAAATAGCATTACTGATACTACAAAGAAAGGGTATCTAAGTCATACTAGTGGAATAGCTTTTTCATAATAATTATCTCGATATATGATACAAAAAACCTGCCACGACTGATAAGGTAAGGGGTTTCTAAAGACAAAAGAATTACAATTTGTGTAATGCTCTTTTTGAAGTCGGGCTCGATATGGCTCTCTACAATTTGTGTAATGCTCTTTTTGAAGTCGGGCTCGATATGGCTCTCTACAATTTGTGTAATGCTCTTTTTGAAGTCGAATGCTCTTTTTGAAGTCGGGCTCGATATGGCTCTCTACAATTTGTGTAATGCTCTTTTTGAAGTCGAGCTCGAGATGATCTTTATTCTTCCAAGAATATGTTTCATTCTCTATTCTCATGTTCTTGGTTCAATGTTTAAAATTCACATTTTAAATCATATTATCTTGCTTAATTCATTTTGATATAATATTGTTGGGGACATTTTGAGAATTGAACTTGAGACTTCTCACAACCAAAACAATAATCATACCACTTAGTTGCTAGTCTATATATGAAATTTATATAAGTTGCCCATTGATAACTATTTTTTTTTTTTTTTTGTTTTTTGTTTCCTTTTCGAGGGCATTCCGAGAATTGAACTCAAGACCTCTTGGACCCAAAGCAAGAATCATACCACTAAACCAAATGCCCTTATAATGGACCATATATTAAGTTGTTTCTGTTATGTATCATCATTATTTCATTTATTATTTTGTTAATGAAATCCATGAGCAATTATTATTATATCTTTTAGATCTAGACTGCTGTTAAATTATTTACATAGGGTTTACGATAATTACTGTAGAGAGAAGAAAAAAGAATA
>NW_019269506.1:0-1988 GCF_002738365.1 Cucurbita moschata
CTTCACAACCTCAACCCTTACGAAAAGACCCTCGTGGAGGCACCCGAATGGCTACGTGAAAAACCTTTGTTTCTTTCGATGTTTTTCGACGAATCTGTAAGGAAACGCTCAAGGTTAAGAATCTTACCCATATAAATGGTTAAAATACGAATATTTTTCACTTTCGCTTCCGGGCCATTTTGCACTCAAAATCCAAAGGTGTTAACATAGGAACTTTTTTGCCCATTGAGACAGGGTCGTTAACTCGATCTGAAAAGATGTTTTCTCGTTTTAGTATCATACCATATCCACTAAAGATTGTCCTAAGCTTAAAATATGGAAGAAAAAAAACATTTACTCGTGTCGAAAAGACTTCACAACCTCAACCCTTACGAAAAGACCCTCGTGGAGGCACCCGAATGGCTACGTGAAAAACCTTTGTTTCTTTCGATGTTTTTCGACGAATCTGTAAGGGAACGCTCAAGGTTAAGAATCTTACACATATAAATGGTTAAAATACGAATATTTTTCACTTTCGCTTCCGGGCCATTTTGCACTCAAAATCCAAAGGTGTTAACCTAGGAACTTTTTTGCCCATTGAGACAGGGTCGTTAACTCGATCTGAAAAGATGTTTTCTCGTTTTAGTATCATACCATATCCACTAAAGATTGTCCTAAGCTTAAAATATGGAAGAAAAACAACATTTACTCGTGTCGAAAAGACTTCACAACCTCAACCCTTACGAAAAGACCCTCGTGGAGGCACCCGAATGGCTACGTGAAAAACCTTTGTTTCTTTCGATGTTTTTCGACGAATCTGTAAGGAAACGCTCAAGGTTAAGAATCTTACACATATAAATGGTTAAAATACGAATATTTTTCACTTTCGCTTCCGGGCCATTTTGCACTCAAAATCCAAAGGTGTTAACCTAGGAACTTTTTTGCCCATTGAGACAGGGTCGTTAACTCGATCTGAAAAGATGTTTTCTCGTTTTAGTATCATATCATATCCACTAAAGATTGTCCTAAGCTTAAAATATGGAAGAAAAAAAACATTTACTCGTGTCGAAAAGACTTCACAACCTCAACCCTTACGAAAAGACCCTCGTGGAGGCACCCGAATGGCTACGTGAAAAACCTTTGTTTCTTTCGATGTTTTTTGACGAATCTGTAAGGAAACGCTCAAGGTTAAGAATCTTACCCATATAAATGGTTAAAATACGAATATTTTTCACTTTCGCTTCGGGGCCATTTTGCACTCAAAATCCAAAGGTGTTAACATAGGAACTTTTTTGCCCATTGAGACAGGGTCGTTAACTCGATCTGAAAAGATGTTTTCTCATTTTAGTATCATACCATATCCACTAAAGATTGTCCTAAGCTTAAAATATGGAAGAAAAAAAACATTTACTCGTGTCGAAAAGACTTCACAACCTCAACCATTACGAAAAGACCCTCGTGGAGGCACCCGAATGGCTACGTGAAAAACCTTTGTTTCTTTCAATGTTTTTCGACGAATCTGTAAGGAAACGCTCAAGGTTAAGAATCTTACACATAAATTGTTAAAATACGAATATTTTTCACTTTCGCTTCCGGGCCATTTTGCACTCAAAATCCATAGGTGTTAACATAGGAACTTTTTTGCCCATTGAGACAGGGTCGTTAACTCGATCTGAAAAGATGTTTTCTCGTTTTAGTATCATACCATATCCACTAAAGATTGTCCTAAGCTTAAAATATGGAAGAAAAAAAACATTTACTCGTGTCGAAAAGACTTCACAACCTCAACCCTTACGAAAAGACCCTCGTGGAGGCACCCGAATAGCTACGTGAAAAACCTTTGTTTCTTTCGATGTTTTTCGACGAATCTGTAAGGAAACGGTCAAGGTTAAGAATCTTACACATATAAATGGTTAAAATACGAATATTTTTCACTTTCGCTTCCGGGCCATTTTGCACTCAAAATCCAAAGGTGTTAACCTAGGAACTTTTTTGCCCATTGAGACAGG
>NW_019269507.1:0-201 GCF_002738365.1 Cucurbita moschata
ATCATCAAGCCTAATCATTCGCAACGAAAGTTTCAAAAAACGTCGACCGTGACTCAGTTTTTTTAGCACTTACTTCAAACGTCCCAGATTAGGGTTCGATTTTAATCTCTCTTTTACTGTTCTATGCACTCCGTTTCTTCGAAATTATATTCTAATTCAACATGCCTGATCATTATCGACAGGAATTTTGAAAAACGTCAA
>NW_019269507.1:545-1987 GCF_002738365.1 Cucurbita moschata
TTTCCGAATTAGGGTTTCGATTTTAAGAACTCTTTTATTGTTTCATGCACACCTATTCTTAGAAATTCTATAATAATTCATTATGCCTGATCATTACCCACAGAAATATCGAAAAACGTTGACCGTGACTCGAATTTTTTTTATCATGTACTTCAAACGTCACAGATTAGGGTTTCCGAATTTAGGGTTTCGAATTAAAGAACTCTTTTACTGTTTTTTACACTCCATTTCTTCGACATTCTATTTTAAATCATCAAGCCTAATCATTCGCAACGAAAGTTTCAAAAAACGTCGATCGTGACTCAGTTTTTTTAGCACGTACTTCAAACGTCCCAGATTAGGGTTTGATTTTAATCTCTCTTTTACTGTTCTATGCACTCCGTTTCTTCGAAATTATATAATCTTTCAACATGCCTGATCATTATCGACAGGAATTTTGAAAAACGTCAAACGTGACTGGGTCTTTTTAGCATGTACTTCAAACGTCAAAGATTAGGGTTTCCGAATTAGGGTTTCGATTTTTAGCACTCTTTTATTGTTTCATGCACACCTCTTCTTAGAAATTCTATAATAATTCATTATGCCTGATCATTACCCACAGAAATTTCGAAAAACGTTGACCGTGACTCGGTTTTTCGATATCATGTACTTCAAACGTCACAGATTAGGGTTTCCGAATTAGGGTTTCGATTTTAAGCACTATTTTTCTGTTTTTTACACTCCGTTTCTTCGACATTCTATTTTAAATCATCAAGCCTAATCATTCGCAACGAAAGTTTCAAAAAACGTCGACCGTGACTCAGTTTTTTTAGCACTTACTTCAAACGTCCCAAATTAGGGTTCGATTTTAATCTCTCTTTTACTGTTCTATGCACTCCGTTTCTTCGAAATTATATTCTAATTCAACATGCCTGATCATTATCGACAGGAATTTTGAAAAACGTCAAAACGTGACTGAGTCTTTTTAGCATGTACATCAAACGTCACAGATTAGGGTTTCCGAATTAGGGTTTCGATTTTAAGCACTCTTTTATTGTTTCATGCACACCTCATCTTAGAAATTCTATAATAATTCATTATGCCTGATCATTACCCACAGAAATTTCGAAAAACGTTGACCGTGACTCGGTTTTTTTTTATCATGTACTTCAAACGTCACAGATTAGGGTTTCCGAATTAGGGTTTCGATTTTAAGCACTCTTTTACTGTTTTTTACACTCCGTTTCTTCGACATTCTATTTTAAATCATCAAGCCTAATCATTCGCAACGAAAGTTTCAAAAAACGTCGATCGTGACTCAGTTTTTTTAGCACGTACTTCAAACGTCCCAGATTAGGGTTTGATTTTAATCTCTCTTTTACTGTTCTATGCACTCCGTTTCTTCGAAATTATATAATCTTTCAACATGCCTGATCATTATCGACAGGAATTTTGAAAAACGT
>NW_019269508.1:0-272 GCF_002738365.1 Cucurbita moschata
TTTTTCGAAACTTTTGCGGCGAATGATTAGGCTTGATGAGTTAGAACAGAATTCCGAAGTAACGGAGTGCAGAAAACAGTAAAAGAGTGCTTAAAATCGAACCCTAATTCGGAAACCCTGAGTTTCGACATTCGAAGAACGTGTTAAAAAAGCCGAGTCACGGTCGACGTTTTTCGAAACTTTTGCGGCGAATGATTAGGCTTGATGATTTAGAATAGAATTCCGAAGTAACGAAGTGCAGAAAACAGTAAAGGAGTGCTTAAAATCGAAAC
>NW_019269508.1:578-881 GCF_002738365.1 Cucurbita moschata
GTTTAAAATCGAAACCCTAATTCGGAAACCCTTATTTTGGAAATCGAAGTACATGATAAAAAAACCGAGTCACGGTTGACGTTTTTCGAAACTTTTGCGGCGAATGATTAGGCTTGATGAGTTAGAATAGAATTCCGAAGTGACGGAGTATAGAAAACAGTAAAAGAGTGCTTAAAATCGAAACCCTAATTCGGAAACCCTGAGTTTGGACATTTGAAGAACTTGCTAAAAAGCCGAGTCACGGTCGACGTTTTTCGAAACTTTTGTGGCGAATGATTAGGCTTGATGAGTTAGAACTGAATT
>NW_019269508.1:1684-1984 GCF_002738365.1 Cucurbita moschata
ACGGAGTGCAGAAAACAGTAAAAGAGTGCTTAAAATCGAAACCCTAATTCGGAAACCCTGAGTTTCGACATTCGAAGAACGTGCTAAAAAAGCCGAGTCACGGTCGACGTTTTTCGAAACTTTTGCGGCGAATGATTAGGCTTGATGATTTAGAATAGAATTCCGAAGTAACAAAGTGCAGAAAACAGTAAAGGAGTGCTTAAAATCGAAACCCTAATTCAAAAACCCTGGATTTGGAACTTCGAAGAACGTGCTAAAAAAGCCGAGTCACGGTCGACGTTTTTCGAAACTTTTGCGGCG
>NW_019269509.1:0-1244 GCF_002738365.1 Cucurbita moschata
TCATTTAGCGGTGGCCTTTGGCTAGTACAAAAGGAAATATGATCTTTACTTCGCCTGAGAGATTCGAACTATCGCGGGGAAACCCCATGTACTTAGCAGGCACACGCCTTAACCACTCGACCAAAGCAACTTTTTTGATTTAGGAACAAATCTCGAAGAGGCTTTACGAACAACAAAGGTAGTTGTTTAATGAGGAATCAGTTAGAACTTCGAGACCTACACAATTGTTAGAGCACAGTAAAGGGTAAGCCCGAACATCTTATAGACCAAAGGAAAGTCGTGGAAACCCAGTAGAAGAATGAAGCGACGGCAGCCTACAAGTAGGTTGGTTACTAAGTACATTTTTATACTTACATCTTTCTCCTTTCCTTGTTTAGTTACTGGTCAAGGTGGGGTGATGCTCTGGAGCTCTACTATCACAAAACGGTATCGACACAGTTTGTATGTTTGATGTATTCGACCTGGGACATCAATTAGTCGTTTAATTTTTTAGGTTGATTTTGAATTCTTTTTGTATCCCATGCCCTTTTTCCGTTTGTAAAGAACTTGAAATTTATGACGAAGGTGTTGTATGTCTTTTAAAGTCTGCAAAATTTATCTTGTTGTCGCAGTTCGTTATCTCGAAACCTCTAAAATTAAAATTGGGTCATGACACATCCAACATGGGTTGGAGATGGGAACGAAGCATTCATTATAATAAGGGCCTGAATACCTCGTGAGGTAACCTGCCAACGAGGACAATATCATTTAGCGGTGGCCTTTGGCTAGTACAAAAGGAAATATGATCTTTACTTCGCCTGAGAGATTCGAACTATCGCGGGGAAACCCCATGTACTTAGCAGGCACACGCCTTAACCATTCGACCAAAGCAACTTTTTTGATTTAGGAACAAATCTCGAAGAGGCTTTACGAACAACAAAGGTAGTTGTTTAATGAGGAATCAGTTAGAACTTCGAGACCTACACAATTGTTAGAGCACAGTAAAGGGTAAGCCCGAACATCTTATAGACCAAAGGAAAGTCGTGGAAACCCAGTAGAAGAATGAAGCGATGGCAGCCTACAAGTAGGTTGGTTACTAAGTAGATTTTTATACTTACACCTATCTCCTTTCCTTGTGCAGTTACTGGTCAAGGTGGGGTGATGCTCTGGAGCTCTACTATCACAAAATGGTGTCGACACGTTGTGTATGTTAGATGTATTCGACCTGTGACATCAATTAGTTGTTTAATTTTTTAGGTTGATTT
>NW_019269510.1:0-1980 GCF_002738365.1 Cucurbita moschata
ATCCTGGCCTTAAATTAAACAATATTTTATGTGTGTCTCCATTCAATTTAAACATGTTGTCCATTAGCAAACTTACCAATGACTTGAAATGTTGTGTCACCTTCTATCCTGATTCTTGTGTTATGCATTCTTGTGTTATGCAGGACTTGGCTAAGGGGAAGATGATTGGCTACCAATGACTTGAAATGTTGTGTCACCTTCTTTAACTAATCAAGTATCTCAATCATCTAATTTGTAGCATTTACGCCTAGGTCATTCTATTTATTTTTTCCGGATCAATTTCATCTTAATAATGCTACTTTGTGCATATACTTCAGGCATATCCATAGCGTACTCATATTTAGGTCATGCAGTTCTTCAGAAGCAAACTTTTAATTTCACCTCATGATTTAAAAAAAGAAAAAGCTCGATAATATCATTATTACAAATCTTCAAGATGCACCAGCCAAGAATTGAACTTGGGTCTGTACCGTGACAAGGTTCTATTCTACCACTAGACCACAAGCTCGATAGTGCTACTTGTAAATTCTATAAATATAAATGATATTGTGACAAACCCAAGTTTGAAACATCATGCACTAATATCATCATTGCCAATCTTCAAGATGCACCAGCCGAGAATCAAAGTCAGGTCTGTACCATGGCAGAACACTATTCTACCACTAGACCACTAGTGCATGTACCTTCAGGCATATCCATAACTTACTCGTATTTTGGTCATGCAGTTCTTCTGAAGCCCTTTAACTTTTAGGTTCACCTACGATTGAAAAAAAGAAAAAGCTCGATAGTGCTACTCGTAAATTCTATAAATATAAACGATATTGTGACAAACACAAGTTTGAACATTATGCACTAATATAATAATCATAGCTAATCTTCAAGATGCAAGAGACGAGAATTGAATTCCGGTCTACAAGGTGGCAGGGTACTATTCTACCACTAGACCACTTGTGCATGTACCTTCACGCATATGCATAACGTACTCGTATTTTGGTCATGCAGTTCTTTTGAAGCCCTTAACTTTTAGTTTCACCTCACGATTTAAAGAAAGAAAAAGCTCGATAGTGCTACTCGTAAATATAAATGATATTGTGAAAAACCAAAGTTTGAACATCATGCACTCACCAGCCGAGAATCGAACTCAAGTTTGTATCGTGCAGGGTACTATTCTACCACAAGACCACTGATGCATGTACCTTCAGGCATATCCATAACTTACTCATATTTTGGTCATGCAGTTCTTCTGAACCCCTGAACTTTTATGTTCACCTCACGATTTAAAAAATGAAAAAGTTCGATACTGCTACTCGTAAATTCTATAAATATAAACGATATTGTGACAAACCCAAGTTTGAACAACATCATGCATTAATATCATCATTGCAAATCTTCAAGATGTACTAGCCGAGAATCAAACTCGGGTTTGTACCGTGGCATGGTACTATTCTACCACTAGACCACTGGTGCATGTACCTTCACGCATATCCATAACTTACTTGTAATTTTGTCATGCAGTTCTTCTGAAGCCCTTAACTTTTATGTTCACCTCACGATTTAAAAAAAGAAAAAGTTCGATAGTGCTACTCGTTTATTGTGACAAACCCAAACCCAAGTTTGAACATCATGCATTAATATCATCATTGCAAATCTTTAAGGATGCATCAGCTGAGAATCGAACTCGAGTCTGTATTGTGGCAGGGTACTATTCTACCACTAGACCACTGGTGCATGTTACTTCCAACATATCCATAACTTACTCGTATTTTGGTCATGCAGTTCTTCTGAAGCCCTTAGCTTTTATGTTCACCTCACGATTTAAAAAACGAAAAAGTTCGATAGTGCTATTCATAAATTCTATAAATATGAACGATATTGTGACAAACCTAAGTTTGAGTTTGAACATTATGCACAATATCATCATTGTTAATCTTCAAGATGCACCACCAGCTGAGAATCGAAATCAGATCTATACCGTGGCAG
>NW_019269511.1:0-1980 GCF_002738365.1 Cucurbita moschata
TATAATTTCAAAGAAACACAGTGCATAAAACAGAGAAAGTGTGCTTTAAATCGAAACCCTAATTTGGAAACCCTAAACTTGGACGTTTGAACTACGTATTTAAAAAACCGAGTCACGTTCGACGTTCGTCGAAACTTTTGTTTGGAATGATTAGGCCTGATGATTTAGGATATAATTTCAAAGAAACACAGTGCATAATACAGAGAAAGTGTGCTTGAAATCGAAACCCTAATTTGGAAACCCTAAACTCGGACGTTTGAACTACGTATTTAAATAACCGAGTCACGGTCGACGTTCTTCGAAACTTTTGTTTGGAATGATTACGCCTGATGATTTAGGATATAATTTCCAAGAAAAAAAGTGCATAAATAAGAGAAAGTGTGCTTGAAATCGAAACCCTAATTTGGAAACCCTAAACTTGGACGTTTGAATTACGTATTTAAATAACCGAGTCACGGTCGACGTTCTTCGAAACTTTTGTTTGGAATGACGTTTGAATTACGTATTTAAATAACCGAGTCACGGTCGACGTTCTTCGAAACTTTTGTTTGGAATTATTACGCCTTTACGTATTTAAATAACCGAGTCACGGTCGACGTTCTTCGAAACTTTTGTTTGGAATTATTACGCCTGAAGATTTAGGATATAATTTCAAAGAAACACAGTGCATAAAACAGAGAAAGTGTGCTTTGAATCGAAACCCTAATTTGGAAACCCTAAACTTGGACGTTTGAACTACGTATTTAAAAAACCGAGTCACGGTCGACGTTCTTCGAAACTTTTGTTTGGAATGATTACGCCTGATGATTTAGGATATAATTTCAAAGAAACACAGTGCATAAAACAGAGAAAGTGTGCTTTAAATCGAAACCCTAATTTGGAAACCCTAAACTTGGACGTTTGAACTACGTATTTAAAAAACCGAGTCACGGTCGACGTTCTTCGAAACTTTTGTTTGGAATGATTAGGCCTGATGATTTAGGATATAATTTCCAAGAAAAAAAGTGCATAAATAAGAGAAAGTGTGCTTTAAATCGAAACCCTAATTTGGAAACCCTAAACTTGGACGTTTGAACTACGTATTTAAAAAACCGAGTCACGGTCTACGTTCTTCGAAACTTTTGTTTGGAATGATTACGCCTGATGATTTAGGATATAATTTCAAAGAAACACAGTGCATAAAACAGAGAAAGTGTGCTTTAAATCGAAACCCTAATTTGGAAACCCTAAACTTGGACGTTTGAACTACGTATTTAAAAAACCGAGTCACGGTCGACGTTCTTCCAAACTTTTGTTTGGAATTATTACGCCTAAAGTTTTAGGATATAATTTCAAAGAAACACAGTGCATAAAACAGAGAAAGTGTGCTTTAAATCGAAACCCTAATTTGGAAACCCTAAACTTGGACGTTTGAACTACGTATTTAAAAAACCAAGTCACGGTCGACGTTCTTCGAAACTTTTGTTTGGAATTATTACGCCTGATGATTTAGGATATAAATTCAAAGAAACACAGTGCATAAAAAATAGAAAGTGTGCTTTGAATCGAAACCCTAATTTGGAAACCCTAAACTTGGACGTTGGAACTACGTATTTAAAAAATCGAGACACGGTCGACGTTCTTCGAAACTTTTGTTTGGAATGATTACGCCTGATGATTTATGATATAATTTCAAAGAAACACAGTGCATAAAAAAGACAAAGTGTGTTTTAAATCGAAACCCTAAACTGTAACGTTTGAACTACGTATTTAAAAAACCGAGTCACGGTCGACGTTCTTCGAAACTTTTGTTTGGAATGATTACGCCTGATGATTTATGATATAATTTCAAAGAAACACAGTGCATAAAAAAGACAAAGTGTGTTTTAAATCGAAACCCTAAACTGTAACGTTTGAACTACGTATTTAAAAAACCGAGTCACGGTCGACGTTCTTCGAAACTTTTGTGTGGAATGATTAGGCCTGATGATTTAGGATATA
>NW_019269512.1:0-1979 GCF_002738365.1 Cucurbita moschata
AACGTGGATGTGTAATTATTGCTCTACATATGCTCCACACGTGCGTGGATGTGGAGCCATCAGTCGGATTGCACACTTCCTTGACCACTTTTTTTCGGGCGAGAATTCTCTGGTAGGTGCTGATGTCGGACACTCGTTTAAAAAATAGCGACCGTCGCAGCGTTAAGATAAATATAATGAATCTTTTCCTGCTTGGCCGTCACAACAGTATGATAAACATAATGATCGTTTTCCTTTCTCGTAACGTATGCATCTGTACCATCATAAAAAGTGGGTATTCCTCGATGCATGTACACATAATGGTGCAAGAGGTCCCAACATTTTTCCTTTTTCATTATCATGTATGAAAACCCCTCTAGCGTTTTCATTCATATCATATCATTATCATCTTATTGCATGTCATGCATGTCACGTGTATCATATCATAAGTATATCGTGTCTCCCAACATATCATTTCATATCGTAAACGTATCATGTCATAAAATATATCACAATATGCGTTGTATCATCAAACATATCGTACCATAACATATATCATATCATTCACATAACATCTCATAGTCATATCATTTCGTCAAACGCATCGTACAATAACATATATCATATCATTCACATGTCATATCATAACATATATAAATTATTCACGTATCATATCTCAAATATATCGTCAAGCGCATCATACCATAACATATATCATATTATTAACATAACATATCATAGTCATATCATTTCATAAGCGTATCATAGTCATATAGACTTATTATAGTCGTATCAGATCATAAACATATCTCGATCATATCATTTTCTATACACTCCACACATATCAAACACATACTAAGTGGAGAACCAGAGGGAACGTGTCATCATTCAACATCAATTTCTAACCATATTGATTATTCATATTAATTGTTGAATTAAAATGAAGAAAATCAAAATGTTGACTTCATTTAATAGAAAAAATCCATGTTAGTGGAATTTTGAGGTGTCAAAATTTTGTTTAACCAAACTTGCATGCTTGCCAAATAAACTCCATAAATTTTAGTGGAATTTTGAGTGTCAAAATTTGGTGAACTCAAACTTGCATGCTTGCCACATAATCTCAAACATTTGAGTGGAATTTTGAGTGTCAAAATTTGGTGATCTCAAATTTGCATGAACATACAAACATAACTCTATAAATAGAGTGATCATGGTACATGGAAGGTCTTCCTTCGTGAAAAACATTGAGAAAAACCTCTCACAAACACTCTCTTCATATATACAAAATCCCTCCCAAGTTTAGTCACTCACCGGATTCCACAATCCCGTTCTAAGGCCGGAGAATAGTGGAGAAGACACTGGTGGTGGTTCGAAACCGGTTTGTGAGGAAAAAGGAATTTGAACTACAAAAGGTTAGTATTCAAACTCATTAAATTTTAATACTTCGGAACGTGCTAGTTATTTACTATAATTGATGTTCTAAAAGTGCCTAAGATCCAAATTGCTCTCTCATGTGTTATATTAACACCTGAAATTGGTATCGGAGCAAGTTTTAGGCACTTTATTTACATCAATTTGATCATGGTGGGTCCCATTTCTTGGATGAAATTTTGTGGTTGCTCGTTTTGTTAATAATTATTAAGTCTATTTAGAGCGTAAAATTTTTAACCGGTAGTCGTTAAGTCTTAATTTCAAAAAAAAAAAAAAATTTATGAAAATTTGCATTCCTAATTTTAGGTAAATAGTAACTTCTAATTTAACTCTAAATAACATGAGTTATAACATGACAGAGGGCTCTTTTTTTAGAATTAAATATTATTAATTTTAAATTAAGAAAAGAAGAAACTTTTTTTTTAAGTTAAGATATATTTTTAATTTAAAGATTAAAAATAAGAATAGCTTTCAAATTATATATATATATATATATATATATTCGTATATATAAAATTAAATTAAAAAATAAATTAATTAAGAAATAAATTGATTTATTAGATTTTTTT
>NW_019269513.1:0-1978 GCF_002738365.1 Cucurbita moschata
ACCATGGCATGAACCCATATGGTAGCAAAGTTTAGAAGGTTGTAACACATTCCCATATTGGCACTACACTTCAACCAACTCCCACTAACCATCTTCATATGGCAATCGCTTCCTTGACACTTATTTGATCTTCGTGCAGCTTCATTTATTGTAGAGTTTCTCGGAGACATTAAACTTAACTCATTCATGTGTGCTAATTTCGTTATGTTTAACTTCAAAATAGGTCCCAACCTTATGTGAAACTTTTTTTTTTTCCTGAGTAAAGTGAATGAATAATGAACAAGTAATAATAGTAAAATTCTCTTTCTCATAAAAATATTTTCTTAGAGAAAGAGAAGTAGCAAAACCGCTTTACCATGGAAGAAGGAAAAGTCAAGCAGCTTCATCTCAAACATTCTCGAACTCTCATTCGGCTCATGAAATTTTTCACACCAAAATGTGGCTATAGTCATTACTTCAATAAAGTCATTTCGACACAAGCTCACGAAAACAATATTTAACACCTTCTGTAGCATTAGAGAAGGGAGGTTTCTCAGGGTCACCATGGATCCCACTCCTGAGCATAAGGGATACGAGGAAGGTGATCGGGCCTAGGAAATTAGGAAACAAAACTAAATAGGAACAGATAGTAGTGGCTCTCCACTCACTTTGCTTTTGCTATTAGCTCTAGCTTGTACTTTATAAGTATGAAAAGAAAATCGANGGCTCTCCACTCACTTTGTTTTTGCTATTAGCTCTAGCTTGTACTTTATAAGTATGAAAAGAAAATCAATTAGCTTTGCTTAGCGGCTACTTTTTTCTTTCTAGTAGCAGTTAAGGTTTTTTTTTTTTTTTCAGAACCACATAGGTTTAGTTGGTACTCTCTTCTTGAGCGAATGCTGGTCTCGAGAACTCTTGTGAAGTTACCTACCTTAAGTATTATGCAGTCTCGTGAAGCGTCAGTCCGGTGTCCGATTGACACCAAATTTGGCAAGGTTTCATATTTCGTATGAACAGACTTCACTCTAAAGTTGCATGCACAAATTTCTTTAGGAAACCCGACTTTCAAGGTTAAGGTTGGGGGTGCTACTAGGCCTTTATATAGCCTATCTTTGTCCCTCATATTGACTTCGTTGCCTCGGTCTTGCTATGCCCAAGCTTAGTTTCAAAGCACAACGGTTCAATGTGTGTCTCCTCTTATTGAGTGGCACGTGTCCTCTGTCAGGCTTGATACACTACGCCTCCCTTTCACCTGATAAATGTCAATCTATTATTTTTTTATCTTATCCATTTTTTATTTTCCTCACAATTTTACAAATTTTTCTATTGTCTTTAAATTTTTATATTTTCTTATACATACTCGAATATACTTAGTTCTGTCACCAAATTTGTAATGTTTTAATCATCTTTTCAGTAAAAATTATTTTCATACAATTTCATTAACTACGAAGAGAAATAAATTCATTCAAAACGACTTAGAGGATGATTTGACTGAGAAGAGGTGCGAGTCGCGAATGGAAGTTGCTAAACCTGTCGATTGAATAGAACCATCGTAATGCCCCTAATTTTCATGTTTAATTAAAGATGTCACCACATGCATGCCTTTAATAACATATGCGAAAATTTAAAATAAAATATTTTTAAACAGAGTCATGGATTTACACAGTTAATTTAAAAACATAAATTATAAATAACTTAATATTTGAATATGAAAATAAAATGCCACCTTTCAACTACTAAATGAAAAGCCAATGCATACTATATCCTATCTTGACTTCCATGGTCATTCCAGCATTCACTGTCATCCTTGCAGAGACATTTTACCTTTACCTAAAAAATAAAGATAGCACGTGGCTAGAGTATTTTAAGAAATACTCAGTAAGTCACTCCACTATTAGGATTAGTGATGCAATCACTCGCATATAATGATGGGACTTATCATTTGAAACTATCACATGGTCTTGAGCTCTTTCCAGTTTCGAGCCGGGTTTGATGTGTT
>NW_019269514.1:0-1977 GCF_002738365.1 Cucurbita moschata
TACTAAAACGAGAAAACAACTTTTCAGATCGAGTTAACGACCCTGTCTCAAAGGGGAAAAAAGTTCCTATGTTAACACCTATTTAATTTGAGTGCAAAATGGCCCGGAAGCGAAAGTGAAAAAAATTTGGATTTTCACCAATTATATGTGTAAGGTTCTTAATCTTGACCGTTCCTTACAGATTCGTTGAAAAATATCAAGAGAAACAAAGGTTTTTCAGATACTGATTCGAGTGCCTCCATGAGGGTCTTTTCATAAGGGTTGAGGTTGTGAAGTCTTATCGACACGAGTAAATGTTTTTTTTCTTCCATATTTTTCACTTAGGACAATCATTAGTGGATATGGTATGATACTAAAACGAGAAAACAACTTTTCAGATCGAGTTAACGACCCTGTCTCAAAGGGGAAAAAAGTTCCTATGTTGACACCTATTGAATTTGAGTGCAAAATGGCCCGGAAGCGAAAGTGAAAAAAATTTGTATTTTCACCAATTATACGTGTAAGGTTCTTAATCTTGACCGTTCCTTACAGATTCGTCTAAAAATATCGAGAGAAACCAAGGTTTTTCCGATATGTGATTCGAGTGCCTCCATGAGGGTCTTTTCATAAGGGTCGAGGTTGTGAAGTCTTATCGACACGAGTAAATATTTTTTTCTTCCATATTTTTAGCTTAGGACAATCCTTAGTGGATATGGTATGATACTAAAATGATAAAACAACTTTTCAGATCGAGTTAACGACCCTGTCTCAAAGGGGAAAAAAGTTCCTACGTTAACACCTATTGAATTTGAGTGCAAAATGGCCCGGAAGCGAAAGTGAAAAAAATTCGTATTTTCACCAATTATATGTGTAAGGTTCTTAATCTTGACCGTTCCTTACAGATTCGTCTAAAAATATCGAGAGAAACCAAGGTTTTTCCGATATGTGATTCGGGTGCCTCCATGAGGGTCTTTTCATAAGGGTCGAGGTTGTGAAGTCTTATCGACACGAGTAAATATTTTTTTTCTTCCATATTTTTAGCTTAGGACAATCCTTAGTGGAAATGGTATGATACTAAAACGAGAAAACAACTTTTCAGATAGAGTTAACGACCCTGTCTCAAAGGGGAAAAAAGTTCCTATGTTAACACCTATTGAATTTGAGTGCAAAATGGCCCGGAAGCGAAAGTGAAAAAAATTAGTATTTTCACCAATTATATGTGTAAGGTTCTTAATCTTGACCGTTCCTTACAGATTCGTCTAAAAATATCGAGAGAAACCAAGGTTTTTCCGATATGTGATTCGGGTGCCTCCATGAGGGTCTTTTCATAAGGGTCGAGGTTGTGAAGTCTTATCGACACGAGTAAATATTTTTTTTCTTCCATATTTTTAGCTTAGGACAATCCTTAGTGGATATGGTATGATACTAAAACGAGAAAACAACTTTTCAGATCGAGTAAACGACCCTGTCTCAAAGGGGAAAAAAGTTCCTATGTTAACACCTACTGAATTTGAGTGCAAAATGGCCCGGAAGCGAAAGTGAAAAAAATTCGTATTTTCACCAATTATATGTGTAAGGTTCTTAATCTTGACCGTTCCTTACAGATTCGTTGAAAAATATCGAGAGAAACCAAGGTTTTTCCGATATGTGATTCGGGTGCCTCCATGAGGGTCTTTTCATAAGGGTCGAGGTTGTGAAGTCTTATCGACACGAGTAAATGTTTTTTTTCTTCCATATTTTTCACTTAGGACAATCATTAGTGGATATGGTATGATACTAAAACGAGAAAACAACTTTTCAGATCGAGTTAACGACCCTGTCTCAAAGGGGAAAAAAGTTCCTATGTTAACACCTATTGAATTTGAGTGCAGAATGGCCCGGAAGCGAAAGTGAAAAAAATTAGTATTTTCACCAATTATATGTGTAAGGTTCTTAATCTTGACCGTTCCTTACAGATTTGTTGAAAAATATCGAGAGAAACAAAGGTTTTTTAGATAC
>NW_019269515.1:0-827 GCF_002738365.1 Cucurbita moschata
ACTGGTTGTCGAAGTTGGTTCTCAGAATTGAACGAGTCAGTGACCGGCACAGTGAAGTTCGGAGATGGATCACTTGGAGAGATAAAAGAACGTGGAGATGTGAAGGCTGCGTCTGTGAAAAAAACAGAGAAGATGATCGATGGGGAAAAAATCGATGGCTTTGTGAAGATTGAATCGGAGAAAAAAACAGAGAAGCGAGAAGAGAAGAAAAGCGATGGTGAGAAAATCGTTGGAATTGTGAAGTTTGAATCCGAGGAGATGGGCGATGGCGTTGTGGCGGAGGTCCAGAATGTGGCATCGGAGGTAGCGAAAGCAAAGGAAATAAAAGAGAAGGAGGTCACCTATGACGGCGAGAAGAAGGATAAGGAGGACGGAAACAATGACGGTGCTATTGAAAAACAGATCGCCGGAGAAACAAAAGCGAAGAAGTAGAAGGAGGCCATTGTTTCCGGCAGTGCAATTGAAGTAGCACAGGTAATTAAATCTGTTGAGGAAAAGCCATTGGTCGGACAAGTAGAACAGGTAATTAAAACTATCGATGAAAAGCAGTTGCCCATTGAAAGGAAGACAGAGAAGAAGGAAGGCAGAGATAATGGCGGCAGCTTTCATCCTGTGAAGCAGAGTATATTATGGCGACGTCAGCTGCTTGTCAAGGAATATGGTTAGAACGTTTACTGAAAGAAGTGGTTTGAAGAATGTAAGAATGTGAAGATCGAAATACAAGATTAAGGGGATGATTTGTTAGTTTATTTAATCTTGTATTAACCGTAATTAATCTAATTTACTGTTTGTATTTCAATGTATGTCAGTTAAGGGTAGTTAGTAGC
>NW_019269515.1:932-1976 GCF_002738365.1 Cucurbita moschata
ATTTAGAACTGAATTCCGAAGTAACGAAGTGCAGAAAACAGTAAAGGAGTGCTTAAAATCAAACCCTAATTCGGAAACCCTGGTTTTGGAACTTCGAAGAACGTGCTAAAAAAGCCGAGTCACGGTCAACGTTTTTTGAAACTTTTTCGGCGAATGATTAGGCTTGATGATTTAGAATAGAATTTCGAAGTAACGGAGTGCAAAAAGAGTTCATAAAATCGAAACCCTAATTCGGAAACCCTTATTTTGGAAATCGAAGTACATGATAAAAAAACCGAGTCACGGTCGACGTTTTTCGAAAGTTTTGCGGCGAATGATTAGGCTTGATAAGTTAGAATAGAACTCCGAAGTAACGAAGTGCAGAAAAAAGTAAAAGAGTGCTTAAAATCGAAACCCTGAGTTTGGAAATTCGAAGAACGTGCTAAAAAAGCCGAGTCACGGTCGACGTTTTTCGAAACTTTTGCGGCGAATGATTAGGCTTGATAAGTTAGAATAGAACTCCGAAGTAACGAAGTGCAGAAAAAAGTAAAAGAGTGCTTAAAATCGAAACCCTGAGTTTGGAAATTCGAAGAACGTGCTAAAAAAGCCGAGTCACGGTCGACGTTTTTCGAAACTTTTGCGGCCAATGATTAGGCTTGATGATTTAGAATAGAATTCCGAAGTAACGAAGTGCAGAAAACAGTAAAGGAGTGCTTAAAATCAAACCCTAATTCGGAAACCCTTGTTTTGGAACTTCGAAGAACGTGCTAAAAAAGCCGAGTCACGGTCGACGTTTTTTGAAACTTTTGCGGCGAATGATTAGGCTTAATGATTTAGAATAGAATTCCGACTTTATTGGTGGCAGAAAACAGTAAAGGAGTGCTTAAAATCAAACCCTAATTCGGAAACCCTTGTTTTGGAACTTCGAATAACGTGTTAAAAAGCCGAGTCACGGTCGACGTTTTTTGAAACTTTTTCGGCGAATGATTAGGCTTGATGATTTAGAATAGAATTTCGAAGTAACGGAGTGCAGAAAACAGTAAAAGAGTGCTTAAAATCAAACCC
>NW_019269516.1:0-1305 GCF_002738365.1 Cucurbita moschata
AGTTTTTTTAGCATGTACTTCAAACGTCCCAGATTAATGTTCGATTTTAATCTCTCTTTTACTATTCTATGCACTCCGTTTCTTCGAAATTCTATTCTAATTCAACATGCTTGATCATTACCTAAAGAAATTTCGAAAAACGTTAACCGTGACTCGGTATTTTTTTATCAAGTACTTCACACGTTACAGATTAGGGTTTCCGAATTAGGGTTTCGATTTTAAGCACTCTTTTACTGTTTTTTACACTCCGATTCTTTGACATTCAAATTTAAATCATCAAGCCTATTCATTCGCAACGAAAGTTTCAAAAACCTTCGACCGTGACTCAGTTTTTTCAGCACGTACTTCAAACGACCCAGATTAGAGTTCGATTTTCATCTCTCTTTTACTATTCTATGCACTCCGATTCTTCGAAATTCTATTCTAATTCAACATGCTTGATCATTACCTAAAGAAATTTCGAAAAACGTTAACCGTGACTCGGTATTTTTTTATCAAGTACTTCACACGTTACAGATTAGGGTTTCCGAATTAGGGTTTCGATTTTAAGCACTCTTTTACTGTTTTTTACACTCCGTTTCTTCGACATTCTATTTTAAATCATCAAGCCTAATCATTCGCAACGAAAGTTTCAAAAACCTTCGACCGTGACTCAGTTTTTTTAGCACGTACTTCAAACGTCCCAGATTAGGATTCGATTTTAATCTCTCTTTTACTGTTCTATGCACCATGATTCTTCGAAATGCTATTCTAATTCAACATGCCTGATCATTACCCACAGAAATTTCGAAAAACGTTGACTTTGACACGGTTTTTTTATCATGTACTTCAAACGTCACAGATTAGGGTTTCCGAATTAGGGTTTCGATTTTAAGCACTCTTTTACTGTTTTTAACACTCCGTTTCTTCGACATTCTATTTTAAATCATCAAGCCTAATCATTCGCAACGAAAGTTTCAAAAAACGTCGACCGTGACTCAGTTTTTTTAGCACGTACTTCAAACGACCCAGATTAGAGTTCGATTTTCATCTCTCTTTTACTATTCTATGCACTCCGTTTCTTCGAAATTCTATTCTAATTCAACATGCTTAATCATTACCCAAAGAAATTTCGAAAAACGTTAACCGTGACTCGGTTTTTTTTTATCAAGTACTTCACACGTTACAGATTAGGGTTTCCGAATTAGGGTTTCGATTTTAAGCACTCTTTTACTGTTTTTTACACTCCGATTCTTTGACATTCAAATTTAAATCATCAAGCCTATTTATTCGCAACGAAAATTTGCGGAAACGTCGACCGTGACT
>NW_019269516.1:1674-1972 GCF_002738365.1 Cucurbita moschata
TTTTTTTATCAAGTACTTCACACGTTACAGATTAGGGTTTCCGAATTAGGGTTTCGATTTTAAGCACTCTTTTACTGTTTTTTACACTCCGTTTCTTCGACATTCTATTTTAAATCATCAAGCCTAATCATTCGCAACGAAAGTTTCAAAAACCTTCGACCGTGACTCAGTTTTTTTAGCACGTACTTCAAACGTCCCAGATTAGGATTCGATTTTAATCTCTCTTTTACTGTTCTATGCACCCCGTTTCTTCGAAATGCTATTCTAATTCAACATGCCTGATCATTACCCACAGAAA
>NW_019269517.1:0-257 GCF_002738365.1 Cucurbita moschata
CACGAGGGTCTTTTCGTAAGGGTTGAGGTTGTGAAGTCTTTTCGACACGAGTAAATGTTTTTTTTCTTCCATATTTTAAGCTTAGGACAATCTTACGTTGATATGGTATGATACTAAAACGAGAAAAAATCTTTTCAGATCGAGTTAACGACCCTGTCAAAAATGGGCAAAAATGTTCCTATGTTAACACCTTTGGATTTTGAGTGCAAAATGGCCCGGAAGCGAAAGTGAAAAATATTCGTATTTCAAATATTTAT
>NW_019269517.1:628-1971 GCF_002738365.1 Cucurbita moschata
GATATGGTATGATACTAAAACGAGAAAACATCTTTTCAGATCGAGTTAACGACCCTGTCTCAATGGGCAAAAAAGTTCCTATGTTAACACCTTTGGATTTTGAGTGCAAAATAGCTCGGAAGCGAAAGTGAAAAATATTCGTATTTCAAACATTTATATGTGTAATATTCTTAAACTTGAGCGTTTCCTTATAGATTCGTCGAAAAACATCGAAAGAAACAAAGGTTTTTCACGTAGCCATTCGGGTGCCTCAACGAGGGTCTTTTCGTAAGGGTTGAGGTTGTGAAGTCTTTTCGACACGAGTAAATGTTGTTTTTTCTTCCATATTTTAAGCTTAGGACAATCTTACGTGGATATGGTATGATACTAAAACGAGAAAACATCTTTTCAGATCGAGTTAACGACCCGGTCAAAAATGGGCAAAAAAGTTCCTATGTTAACACCTTTGGATTTTGAGTGCAAAATGGCCCCGAAGCGAAAGTGAAAAATATTCGTATTTCAAACATTTATATGTGTAAGATTCTTAAACTTGAGCGTTTCCTTACAGATTCGTCGAAAAACATCGAAAGAAACAAAGGTTTTTCACGTAGCCATTCGGGTGCCTCCACGAGGGTCTTTTCGTAAGGGTTGAGGTTGTGAAGTCTTTTCGACACGAGTAAATGTTTTTTTTCTTCCATATTTTAAGCTTAGGACAATCTTACGTGGATATGGTATGATACTAAAACGAGAAAACATCTTTTCAGATCGAGTTAACGACCCTGTCTCAATGGGCAAAAAAGTTCCTATGTTAACACCTTTGGATTTTGAGTGCAAATTGGCCCGGAAGCGAAAGTGAAAAATATTCGTATTTCAAACATTTATATGTGTAAGATTCATAAACTTGAGCGTTTCCTTACAGATTCGTCGAAAAAAATCGAAAGAAACAAAGGTTTTTCACGTAGCCATTCGGGTGCCTCCACGAGGGTCTTTTCGTAAGGGTTGAGGTTGTGAAGTCTTTTCGACACGAGTAAATGTTTTTTTTCTTCCATATTTTAAGCTTAGGACAATCTTACGTTGATATGGTATGATACTAAAACGAGAAAACATCTTTTCAGATCGAGTTAACGACCCTGTCAAAAATGGGCAAAAATGTTCCTATGTTAACACCTTTGGATTTTGAGTGCAAAATGGCCCGGAAGCGAAAGTGAAAAATATTCGTATTTCAAATATTTATATTTGTAAGGTTCTTAAACTTGAGCGTTTCCTTACAGATTCGTCGAAAAACATCGAAAGAAACAAAGGTTTTTCACGTAGGCATTCGGGTGCCTCCACGAGGGTCTTTTCGTAAGGGTTGAGGTTGTGAA
>NW_019269518.1:0-1963 GCF_002738365.1 Cucurbita moschata
CTCTGTTTTTACACTGGTGAGAAATCATATTTTGGACGAACTTTGGAAGCAAATATCTTAGGCTATGATCCAAGAAAAGGTACGAAATCTATCCCTAGCTCTTCCTCGTAACACCCTCTTTATGTTTTATGAAGGAATCGAGGGGAGAAATGGCGTGATAGGAGCTGGGGAGGGCGAGTTTCAGACGACGGCAGGAACGGTCGTGCGCGTCTTCTTCCCGTTTGGAGGAAGAAGACGATGACGTGGCCGGTTTAGTTGAACCAGCCATGTCAACACAAAACTTGACCTTCCCTTGGTTTTTCTCTATGTTAACTCTCTTCCAGACTGGTTCTCATGAAAAACTTTATAGTTCCAGAAATTAAACACAATAAGTAGTCTGTTAAAGGAAAGTTGAAGTAATTCGGGTACCGGAAGCTCAAGAAAAAAGATCCCGAACGTCGACAACGAGGTAAGTAGCCACCTTGGACTTTTTGTTAAGAAATACTTGTAGGAATCGCTGGGATTTCCATATGAGCCCTAAAAAAAGTATGAAATTAGGATAAATAAAAGAAAAACCCTAGGAACCGTAAGTTAAGACCTTGAACCGAACAAATTGCTCGGGATTTAGTTAACGTTAAAATAACCCACTAGATGAACTCCGCTGCCTATGAAATTTTATTGCTGAGCATATTATGGCATGTTGAGGTTATATATGAAGTTTGGTAGTCATTGATAAGGATAAGTAGGTAAATCAAGAAATGGTACAAAATGAGCATAATGCCCCTAAGGATATCTACCTATGGTTCATGAACTAGATGTGGAGCAAGGTTCCAAGACCTCGAAACAAGTGGGATTTGAGCTTGAGTTGTAGGGAAACTCACCTAGTGATCTTATAGTAGATACTCAAGAAGCTCCTAAGACTACTGCTGAGGAACCAGATATGGAGCAACAAGTAGGAGTTGAGGTTGAGTTACGGAGAAAATAACCAAGTGGTCTTGTAGTAGATACTCAACAAACTCCTGAGGTTGTTGCAGAGGAACCAGCAGTAAAGCAAGTGACACCTGAATCGGTGTTGAGAAGATCATCTTGTACTATCAGAGTACCAGATATGTACGTACCTTCATTACACTATCTGTTGTTGATGAAAGGGAACCAGAGCCCTTTGATGAGGCCCTACAATTGGAGGATACAACCAAGTAGGAGCAAGCCATGGATGATGGGACGTCTAGGCTTTAAATATGCGTTGTACTGAGGCTGAGTACGTGGCAATAGCTGAAGCTGGAAAGAAGACGATATGGATGACTGACTATCTGGAAGAATGGACAAGAAGTAGCACGAAGATATTCTTTACAGAGATAGTTAGAGTGTCATACAGTTGGCGAAGGAACCCGGTCTATCATTTAAAGAGAAAACACAAAAGATGATACCATTTCACTTGCAGGTTAGTGAAAGATGGTGATGTGTTTGGAGAAGATAGAGGGTGCAAAGAATCCAGCAAACATGTTGACAAAATGTGTTGATGTTGGAATATTGAGGTTGTGCAAAGCCTCAATTGATATGGTGCCATGAAGACCATGAAGATGCTCATGGTCGTTTGAGAATGAAATTCTTGGTTGACTAGATCAGTCTCCAAGTGGGAGAATTGTTAAGTTATGGAGCCTGCTGCTTATTTATAGCTTGGTTTATATCCGGTAAAGCTATATATGGTAAATAGCTATATATAGTAGATGGTTAAATTTGGTAAAGCTATATATAGTAAATAGCTATATATAGTAGATGGTTAAATCTGGTAAAGCTATATATAGTAAACTGAACTATATATATATATCCCATCTGGTAGAGATTTGAAAAGTACTCTCTGTATTCTCTCTCACGGTACATACTTGAAGTCGTCAATATAAATTCTTTAGCCAGAGTTCTCCTTGCATTTTCTTTATCCTATTCTTTGAGTTCATGTAGATCGAGTGTGTGTGTTGTTGTGCGA
>NW_019269519.1:0-1968 GCF_002738365.1 Cucurbita moschata
GAACTTCAAAAATCAGGGTTTCGAATTAAGGTTTCGATTTTAAGCACTCTTTTACTGTTTTCTGCACTTCGTTACTTCGAAATTCTATTCTAAATCATCAAGCCTAATCATTCGCCGCAAAAGTTTCGAAAAACGTCGACGGTGACTCGGTTATTTTTAGCACGTTCTTTGAACTTCAAAAATCAGGGTTTCGAATTAAGGTTTCGATTTTAAGCACTCTTTTACTGTTTTCTGCACTTCGTTACTTCGAAATTCTATTCTAAATCATCAAGCCTAATCATTCGCCGTAAAAGTTTCGAAAAACGTCGACCGTGACTCGGTTATTTTTAGCACGTTCTTTGAATGTCAAAAATCAGGGTTTCGAATTAAGGTTTCGATTTTAAGCACTCTTTTACTGTTTTCTGCACTCCGTTACTTCGAAATTCTATTCTAAATCATCAAGCCTAATCATTCGCTGCAAAAGTTTCGAAAAACGTCGACCGTGACTCGGTTATTTTTAGCACGTTCTTTGAATGTCAAAAATCAGGGTTTCGAATTAAGGTTTCGATTTTAAGCACTCTTTTACTGTTTTCTGCACTCCGTTACTTCGAAATTCTATTCTAAATCATCAAGCCTAATCATTCGCCGCAAAAGTTTCAAAAAACGTCGACGGTGACTCGGTTATTTTTAGCACGTTCTTTGAACTTCAAAAATCAGAGTTTCGAATTAAGGTTTCGATTTTAAGCACTCTTTTACTGTTTTCTGCACTCCGTTACTTCGAAATTCTATTCTAAATCATCAAGCCTAATTATTCGCCGTAAAAGTTTCGAAAAACGTCGACGGTGACTCGGTTAATTTTAGCACGTTCTTTGAACGTCAAAAATCAGGGTTTCGAATTACGGTTTCGATTTTAAGCACTCTTTTACTGTTTTCTACACTCCGTTACTTCGAAATTCTATTCTAAATCATCAAGCCTAATTATTCGCCGTAAAAGTTTCGAAAAACGTCGACGGTGACTCGGTTAATTTTAGCACGTTCTTTGAACGTCAAAAATCAGGGTTTCGAATTACGGTTTCGATTTTAAGCACTCTTTTACTGTTTTCTGCACTCCGTTACTTCGAAATTCTATTCTAAATCATCAAGCCTAATCATTCGCCGCAAAAGTTTCGAAAAACGTCGACGGTGACTCGGTTATTTTTAGCACGTTCTTTGAACTCCAAAAATCAGGGTTTCGAATTAAGGTTTCGATTTTAAGCACTCTTTTACTGTTTTCTGCACTTCGTTACTTCGAAATTCTATTCTAAATCATCAAGCCTAATCATTCGCCGCAAAAGTTTCGAAAAACGTCGACGGTGACTCGGTTATTTTTAGCACGTTCTTGGAATGTCAAAAATCAGGGTTTCGAATTACGGTTTCGATTTTAAGCACTCTTTTACTGTTTTCTGCACTCCGTTACTTCGAAATTCTATTCTAAATCATCAAGCCTAATCATTCGCCGCAAAAGTTTCGAAAAACGTCGACGGTGACTCGGTTATTTTTAGCACGTTCTTTGAACTTCAAAAATCAGGGTTTCGAATTAAGGTTTCGATTTTAAGCACTCTTTTACTGTTTTCTACACTTCGTTACTTCGAAATTCTATTCTAAATCATCAAGCCTAATCATTCGCCGCAAAAGTTTCGAAAAACGTCGACCGTGACTCGGTTATTTTTAGCACGTTCTTTGAACGTCAAAAATCAGGGTTTCGAATTAAGGTTTCGATTTTAAGCACTCTTTTACTGTTTTCTGCACTCCGTTACTTCGAAATTCTATTCTAAATCATCAAGCCTAATTATTCGCCGTAAAAGTTTCGAAAAACGTCGACGGTGACTCGGTTATTTTTAGCACGTTCTTTGAATGTCAAAAATCAGGGTTTCGAATTAAGGTTTCGATTTTAAGCACTCTTTTACTGTTTTCTGCACTCCGTTACTTCGAAATTCTATTCTAAATCAT
>NW_019269520.1:0-232 GCF_002738365.1 Cucurbita moschata
CACATATAAATGTTTGAAATACGAATATTTTTCACTTTCGCTTCCGGGCCATTTTGCACTCAAAATCCAAAGGTGTTAACATAGGAACTTTTTTGCCCATTTTTGACAGGGTTGTTAACTCGATCTGAAAAGATGTTTTCTCGTTTTAGTATCATACCATATCCACGTAAGATTGTCCTAAGCTTAAAATATGGAAGAAAAAAAACATTTACTCGTGTCGAAAAGACTTCAC
>NW_019269520.1:277-1968 GCF_002738365.1 Cucurbita moschata
CTACGTGAAAAACCTTTGTTTCTTACGATGTTTTTCGACGAATCTGTAAGGAAACGCTCAAGTTTAAGAATCTTACACATATAAATGTTTGAAATACGAATATTTTTCACTTTCAATTCCGGGCCATTTTGCACTCAAAATCCAAAGATGTTAACATAGGAACTTTTTTGCCCATTGAGACAGGGTCGTTAACTCGATCTGAAAAGATGTTTTCTCATTTTAGTATCATACCATATCCACGTAAGATTGTCCTAAGCTTAAAATATGGAAGAAAAAAAACATTTACTCGTGTCGAAAAGACTTCACAACCTCAACCCTTACGAAAAGACCCTCGTGGAGGCACCCGAATGGCTACGTGAAAAACCTTTGTTTCTTTCGATGTTTTTCGACGAATCTGTAAGGAAACGCTCAAGTTTAAGAATCTTACACATATAAATGGTTAAAATACGAATATTTTTCACTTTCGCTTCAGGGCCATTTTGCACTCAAAATCAAAAGGTGTTAACATAGGAACTTTTTTGCCCATTGAGACAGGGTCGTTAACTCGATCTGAAAAGATGTTTTCTCGTTTTAGTATCATACCATATCCACTAAAGATTGTCCTAAGCTTAAAATATGGAAGAAAAAAAACATTTACTCGTGTCGAAAAGACTTCACAACCTCAACCCTTACGAAAAGACCCTCGTGGAGGCACTTGAATCACTACGTGAAAAACCATTGTTTCTTTCGATTTTTTTCGACGAATCTGTAAGGAAACGCTCAAGTTTAAGAATCTTACACATATAAATGGTTAAAATACGAATATTTTTCACTTTCGCTTCCGGGCCATTATGCACTCCAAATCCAAAGGTGTTAACATAGGAACTTTTTTGCCCATTGGGACAGGGTCGTTAACTCGATCTGAAAAGATGTTTTCTCGTTTTAGTATCATACCATATCCACTAAAGATTGTCCTAAGCTTAAAATATGGAAGAAAAAAAACATTTACTCGTGTCGAAAAGACTTCACAACCTCAACCCTTACGAAAAGACCCTCGTGGAGGCACCCGAATGGCTACGTGAAAAACGTTTGTTTCTTTCGATGTTTTTCGACGAATCTGTAAGGAAACGCTCAAGTTTAAGAATCTTACACATATAAATGGTTAAAATACGAATATTTTTCACTTTCGCTTCCGGGCCATTTTGCACTCAAAATCCAAAGGTGTTAACATAGGAACTTTTTTGCCCATTGAGACAGGGTCGTTAACTCGATCTGAAAAGATGTTTTCTCGTTTTAGTATCATACCATATCCACTAAAGATTGTCTTAAGCTTAAAATATGGAAGAAAAAAAACATTTACTCGTGTCGAAAAGACTTCACAACCTCAACCCTTACGAAAAGACCCTCGTGGAGGCACCCGAATGGCTACGTGAAAAACCTTTGTTTCTTTCGATGTTTTTCGACGAATCTGTAAGGAAACGCTCAAGGTTAAGAATCTTACACATATAAATGGTTAAAATACGAATATTTTTCACTTTCGCTTCCGGGCCATTTTGCACTCAAAATCCATAGGTGTTAACATAGAAACTTTTTTGCCCATTGAGACAGGGTCGTTAACTCGATCTGAAAAGATGTTTTCTCCTTTTAGTATCATACCATATCCACTAAAGATTGTCCTAAGCTTAAAATATGGAAGAAAAAAAACATTTACT
>NW_019269521.1:0-319 GCF_002738365.1 Cucurbita moschata
TTTCGTAAGGGTTGAGGTTGTGAAGTCTTTTCGACACGAGTAAATGTTTTTTTCTTCCATATTTTAAGCTTAGGACAATCTTACGTGGATATGGTATGATACTAAAATGAGAAAACATCTTTTCAGTTCGAGTTAACGACCCTGTCAAAAATGGGCAAAAAAGTTCCTAGGTTAACACCTTTGGATTTTGAGTGCAAAATGGCCTGGAAGCGAAAGTGAAAAATATTCCAAACATTTATATGTGTAAGATTCTTAAACTTGAGCGTTTCCTTACAGATTCGTCGAAAAACATCGAAAGAAACAAAGGTTTTTCACGTAG
>NW_019269521.1:460-1968 GCF_002738365.1 Cucurbita moschata
AGAAAACATCTTTTAAGATCGAGTTAACGACCCTGTCAAAAATGGGCAAAAAAGTTCCTATGTTAACACCTATTGGATTTTGAGTGCAAAAAGGCCCGGAAGCGAAAGTGAAAAATATTCGTATTTCAACCATTTATATGTGTAAGATTCTTAAACTTGAGCGTTTCCTTACAGATTCGTCGAAAAACATCGAAAGAAACAAAGGTTTTTCACGTAGCCATTCGGGTGCCTCCACGAGGGTCTTTTCGTAAGGGTTGAGGTTGTGAAGTCTTTTCGACACGAGTAAATGTTTTTTTTCTTCCATATTTTAAGCTTAGGACAATCTTACGTGGATATGGTATGATACTAAAATGAGAAAACATCTTTTCAGATCGAGTTAACGACCCTGTCAAAAATGGGCAAAAAAGTTCCTTTGTTAACACCTTTTGATTTTGAGTGCAAAATGGCCTGGAAGCGAAAGTGAAAAATATTCGTATTTCAAACATTTATATGTGTAAGATTCTTAAACTTGAGCGTCTCCTTACAGATTCGTCGAAAAACATCGAAAGAAACAAAGGTTTTTCACGTAGCCATTCGGGTGCCTCCACGAGGGTCTTTTCGTAAGGGTTGAGGTTGTGAAGTCTTTTCGACACGAGTAAATGTTTTTTTTCTTCCATATTTTAAGCTTAGGACAATCTTACGTGGATATGGTATGATACTAAAACGAGAAAACATCTTTTCAGATCGAGTTAACGACCCTGTCTCAATGGGCAAAAAAGTTCATATGTTAACACCTATGGATTTTGAGTGCAAAAAGGCCCGGAAGCGAAAGTGAAAAATATTCGTATTTCAACAATTTATATGTGTAAGATTCTTAAACTTGAGCGTTTCCTTACAGATTCGTCGACAAACATCGAAAGAAACAAAGGTTTTTCACGTAGCCATTCGGGTGCCTCCACGAGGGTCTTTTCGTAAGGGTTGAGGTTGTGAAGTCTTTTCGACACGAGTAAATGTTTTTTTTCTTCCATATTTTAAGCTTAGGACAATCTTACGTGGATATGGTATGATACTAAAACAAGAAAACATCTTTTAAGATCGAGTCAACAACCCTGTCAAAAATGGGCAAAAAAGTTCTGATGTTAACACCCTTGGATTTTGAGTGCAAAATGGCCCGGAAGCGAAAGTGAAAAATATTCGTATTTCAAACATTTATATGTGTAAGATTCTTAAACTTGAGCGTTTCCTTACAGATTCGTCGAAAAACATCGAAAGAAACAAAGGTTTTTCACGTAGCCATTCGGGTGCCTCCACGAGGGACTTTTCGTAACGGTTGAGGTTGTGAAGTCTTTTCGACACGAGTAAATGTTTTTTTTCTTCCATATTTTCAGCTTAGGACAATCTGACGTGGATATGGTATGATACTAAAACGAGAAAACATCTTTTCAGATCGAGTTAACGACCCTGTCAAAAATGGGCAAAAAAGTTCCTATGTTAACACTTATGGATTTTGTGTGCAAAATGGCCCGGAA
>NW_019269522.1:0-1966 GCF_002738365.1 Cucurbita moschata
TAGCATGTACTTCAAACGTCACAGATTAGGGTTTCCGAATTAGGGTTTCGATTTTAAGCACTCTTTTATTGTTTCATGCACACCTCATCTTAGAAATTCTATAATAATTCATTATGCCTGATTATTATCCACAGAAATTTCGAAAAACGTTGACCGTGACTCGGTTTTTTTTTATCATGTACTTCAAACGTCACAGATTAGGGTTTCCGAATTAGGGTTTCGATTTTAAGCACTTTTTTTCTTTTTTTTACACTCCGTTTCTTCGACATTCTATTTTAAATCATCAAGCCTAATCATTCGCAACGAAAGTTTCAAAAAACGTCGACCGTGACTCAGTTTTTTAGCACGTACTTCAAACGTCCCAGATTAGGGTTCGATTTTAATCTCTCTTTTACTGTTCTATGCACTCCGTTTCTTCGAAATTATATTCTAATTCAACATGCCTGATCATTATTGACAGGAATTTTGAAAAAGGTCAAACGTGACTGGGTCTTTTTAGCATGTACTTCAAACGTCACAGATTAGGGTTTCCGAATTAGGGTTTCGATTTTAAGCACTCTTTTATTGTTTCATGCACACCTCATCTTAGAAATTCTATAATAATTCATTATGCCTGATCATTATCCACAGAAATTTCGAAAAACGTTGACCGTGACTCGGTTTTATTTTATCATGTACTTCAAACGTCACAGATTAGGGTTTCCAAATTAGGGTTTCGATTTTAAGCACTCTTTTTCTTTTTTTTACACTCCGTTTCTTCGACATTCTATTTTAAATCATCAAGCCTAATCATTCGCAACGAAAGTTTCAAAAAACGTCGATCGTGACTCAGTTTTTTTAGCACGTACTTCAAACGTCCCAGATTAGGGTTCGATTTTAATCTCTCTTTTCATGTTCTATGCACTCCGTTTCTTCGAAATTATATTCTAATTCAACATGCCTGATCATTATCGACAGGAATTTTGAAAAACGTCAAACGTGACTGGGTCTTTTTAGCATGTACTTCAAACGTCACAGATTAGGGTTTCCGAATTAGGGTTTCGATTTTAAGCACTCTTTTATTGTTTCATGCACACCACATCTTAGAAATTCTATAATAATTCATTATGCCTGATCATTACCCAAAGAAATTTCAAAAAACGTTTTCCGTGACTCGGTTTTTTTTATCATGTCCTTCAAACGTCACAGATTAGGGTTTCCAAATTAGGGTTTCGATTTTAAGCACTCTTTTTCTTTTTTTTACACTCCGTTTCTTCGACATTCTATTTTAAATCATCAAGCCTAATCATTCGCAACGAAAGTTTCAAAAAACGTCGACCGTGACTCAGTTTTTTAGCACGTACTTCAAACGTCCCAGATTAGGGTTCGATTTTAATCTCTCTTTTACTGTTCTATGCACTCCGTTTCTTCGAAATTATATTCTAATTCAACATGCCTGATCATTATCGACAGGAATTTTGAAAAACGTCAAACGTGACTGGGTCTTTTTAGCATGTACTTCAAACGTCACAGATTAGGGTTTCCGAATTAGGGTTTCGATTTTAAGCACTCTTTTATTGTTTCTGATGGTGTTAATATAACACAAGCGGAAGCAATTTGGATCTTAGGCACTTTTAAAACATCAATTATTGTAAATTACTAGCATGTTTATAAGTATTAAAACTTAATGAGTTTAAATACTAACCTTTTGTAGTTCAAACTCCTTTTGCCTCACGAACCGGTTTCGAACCATCACTAGTGTCTTCTCCACTATCCTCCGGCCTTAGAACGGGATTGTGGAATCCGGTGAGTGACTAAACTTGGGAGGGATTTTGTATATGTGAAAGAGAGTGTTTGTGGGAAGTTTTTCTCAAGGTTTTTCATCAAGATGAAGAATCCCCTCCAAGTATCATGATCACTCTATTTAAAGAGTCAAGTTTGCATGTTCATGCAAACTTGAGATCACCAAATTTTGACACTTAAAATT
>NW_019269523.1:0-1965 GCF_002738365.1 Cucurbita moschata
TGTTGACTTTAATGAAAAAATCCATGTTTGAGTCCGTCGAATATTGAGTGTCAATATATGGTTTAACAAACTTGCATGTTTGCCCATAATTCCACAAATTTGAGGGGAATTTTGAGTGTCAAAATTTAGTTTGACCAAACTTGCATGTTTGCCCATAAACCCCACAAATTTGAGTGTCAAAATTTGGTTAATTCAAACTTGCATGCTTGCTACATAATCCCACAAATTTGAGTTAAACTTTGAGTGTCAAAATTTGGTAATCTCAAATTTGCATGAACATGCAAATAAGACTCTATAAATAGAGTGACTAAGGTACATGGAAAGAATGCTTAAAAAACTTTGAGAAATTCTCTCAAAACTCTCTCTTTTCATATATTAAATTCCTATCAAGTTTAGTCACTCACTAGATTCCACAATTCCGTTCTAAGGTCGGACAATAGTAGGGAAGACACTAGTGGTAGTTCAAAACCGGTTCGTGAGGAAAAAGGAATGTGAACTACAAAAGGTTAGTATTCAAACTCATTAAGTTTTAATACTTTTGAACATGCTAGCTAATTTACTATAATTGATGTACTTAGAGTGCCTAAGATCCAAATTGCTTCCGCATGTGTTGTATTAACACCCTCACCTATATTTCATGGGCTCCAACGATCCAAGATTAACCGGTTAAACACATTAACCTTGTTAATCAACATTCATTAACTACTAGGACACTCCACTATGGCCTAGTAGTTGCACTCCCCTCACTATAGATATATTTCTGTCCATTTGATATAACCATGATTAGTAAGTCGATCCTTCACAGGTTGTTCGTAACTAGAGCTGGATCAATTTATCGTTTTACCCTGAAGTTAGTTCTTGATTCTTATGTTCCACTGATCCTCTAATGAACAATTGGTTTGTGGTCCAACTAGTAAACCAAATCCCTCTCAGGTCAATGAGAGGGTGGGACCCCTTATTCAAGACCTGAAGTCAGTACTTAAGGGAACTACCTCTCTTCTATTCCTAAAAGTGGGTAGGAGTGAATTCCATCTTGCACCCCACGTCCCCAGCTTTTCACCTAGTCTTACCCCTGAAATTGGAGGCATATTGAGTCGGCAAACTCGAGCCACGCTCACCCATGCAAATGTAAGGATAATTCCGAATAAATAGGAGTTCATGGTTAGCTCAGGATTAAGATTGAGTTGCCTAGGTCATCGAAGGAAAAGAAAATCAGTCTCAATAGTAAACAACATTATAAAGTGAGAGTGATTTTCTTCATGGTCCGATCTTACGCAATACTCATTGCATAGGATGCCCCCATAGAATATGTTTTTTTTTTTTACAAACTATGAGTTTTAGGACATAAAACCCAACAAACTCTCACTTGGACTAAAACTCTAGTGGGGTTTTATAACGTCGAATAGAGAGAAAGACATAAATACAATCAACTAGGGCATCACATACTCATGCCTTTTCTCCCACTTTCCCTAGATTACATAATTGTAGTCCTAGTCTCACTAGGTGCCCTTCAAACACTTTAGCCATGAGGGGATTTGTAAATGGGTTAGCAATGTTGTGCTCTAAAGCTATCTGTGTGACGATCACATCTCCTCGTTGCACAATCTCCCTTATGAGATGATATTTGCGCTCAATATGTTTTCCTCGCTTATGGCTTCTTGGTTCTTTTGAATTTGCAACTGCTCCACTGTTATCACAATAAAGAGTGACGGGAAGACGCATATTTGGAACGATTTCCAAATTAGTTAAGAAATTCCTAGGCCATACAGATTCTTTTGCTGCTTCACAAGTAGGAACATACTCAGCCTCCATGGTGGAATCAGCAATGCAACCTTTGCTTTATGCTTCTCCATATTATTGCTCCTTCGTTTAGATTGAAGACAGATCCTGATGTTGATTTACTCGAATCTACATTGGTATGAAAATCTGAGTTAGTGTACCCTGTAAGGATTAGATCCTTAGCAC
>NW_019269525.1:0-1295 GCF_002738365.1 Cucurbita moschata
AATGCCTAGAAAATATTTCAAATTTCCTAAATCTTTGATAAGAAATTTCTGGAGTAAACTAGTCTTGAGATATTGAATTTCTTCGAAATCATTGCCTGTCAACAGAATATCATCAACATAGATTAGAACTGCAGTGAAAGAAGTACCTTTACCCTTAGTAAACAAAGAGTAATCTGCTTTGGACTGAGTGTAGCCTGCATTTTGTATAGTTGTAGAAAATATGGAGAACCAATTGCGAGATGCCTGTTTTAATCCATAAAGAGATTTATGGAGCCGACATACTGTATTCTCCCCCTGTCGGCGAAGACCTGGTGGTAAAGACATATAAACTTCCTCGTCTAGATTACCATGGAGAAAGGCATTTTGAACATCCAACTGATGGGTGAACCATTTTCGAGCAGCAGCAACAGTGAGTAAGCAACGAAGTGTAGTAAGTTTCGCTGTAGGGGAAAATGTTTCTGTGTAATCAATACCTTCAACTTGAGTGTACCCCTTTGCTACTAGTCGAGCTTTATAACGTTCAACAGAACCATCAGAGTTGTATTTAATTTTGTACACCCAACGACAACCAATAGCTTTATGACCAAGTGGTAGAGGAACGAGAGACCATGTATGATTACGTTCCAAAGCTGCAATTTCATCATTCATAGCATGCTGCCATAACGAGCCGCCAACTGCCTCGTCATAGGTTTTAGGTTCTGTCTGGGATGTAATAAGAGCTAGAAAAGCACGTTGAGTAGGAGAAAAACGAGAGAATGAAAGGTAATGATGAAGGGGATACCTGGTGCCAGTGCCGGAACTTGAGCTAGAGGTTAAATGATTGGCTCCAGAAGACATCTCATAATCCTTATGCCAAGCTGGAGGCTGTTTAGTACGAGTAGAACGTCGAAGTGGAGCTGATGTATCAGGTGGGATAGGATTGGAATTAGTGGGCGAATCTGGAGAAGGTGGAGGAGACGACGGAGTAGTAGGTGAAGGGATAGGAGGTGAAGGAGGAGTAGGAGGTGAAGGAATAGGAGGTGAAGGTGGAGGATGGATGTTTGAGTAGGATGGATCATGAAGTGGTACAACAGGAGTCGAAGGAGCTAATGTCGAAGTTTGTGAAGCTGATGAAAAAGGAAAATCATCTTCACAAAATTTGACATCACGGCTGATAAAGAATGTGTGAGATTGTCTTGTCTTGTCCTTCCAGAATTATTTTTCTGTCGACACCGATCTTCTGTATGGCCCCTTCTATCACAAAACTTACAGTGAAACTTAAGAATTCGACACTCATTAATTGTATGACCACTTTT
>NW_019269525.1:1328-1964 GCF_002738365.1 Cucurbita moschata
TGTCTACTTTGAGTGATACGCATCCTTGCTTGAATTTTCAGGACAGCCTCATTGGTGAGTCGAACCAGATCGGGTCCTGCTAACTCTCTCTCGCCTACTTCGTCCCAGCATAGTGGGGACCTACACCATTTTTCGTATCGGGCCTCAAACAGTGTCATTTCAATAGTTGCTTGGAAACTGTTATTATACGAGAATTCCATGAGGTGGAGTTTGGAATCCCAACTTCCCTTAAAATCTAGTACGCAAGCGCGTAATATGTCCTGTAGAAGTTGGTTTAAACGCTCGGGGTGGAAAGCGGTACTAAAGTCGAGGCAGGTACCCAACGCTTTTTGAAGTTCGAGCTAGAACGCTGATGTAAAGCATGGGTCCCGACCTGACACTATAAATACTGGGACACCATGTAATCTTACTATTTCTTTCACATACAGCTGTNGCCCAATTGTCAACTGTATATGTAGCTTTCCCAGATAGGAAGTGTGCTGACTTGGTCAACCTATCGACAACTACCTGATCATTGTATAGCCTTTAAGCGTTTTAGGTAATCCTACTATGTAGTCCATTGCTATGTTTTCCCACTTCCACTCTAGTATGCTTAGGGGCTGCAACAACCCCGCCGTCTTTTATCTAGGAGCTTTC
>NW_019269526.1:0-1962 GCF_002738365.1 Cucurbita moschata
TCGAAACCCAAATTCGGAACCTTGATTTTGGACGTTCGAAGAACGTGCTTAAAAAACCGAGTCATGGTCGACGTTTTTCGAAACTTTTACGGCGAATGATAAGGCTTGATGATTTAGAATAGAATTTTGAAGTAACGGTCTGCAGAAAACAGTAAAAGAGTGTTTAAAATCGAAAACCAAATTCGGAACCCTGATTTTGGACGTTCGAAGAACGTGCTTAAAAAACCGTGTCACGGACGACGTTTTTTGAAACTTTTACGGCGAATGATTCAGGTTGATGATTTAGAATAGAATTTCGAAGTAACGGTCTGCAGAAAACAGTAAAAGAGTGCTTAAAATCGAAACCCTAATTCGGAACCCTGATTTTGGACGTTCGAGGAAGGAGCTAAAAAAACCGAGTCACGGTCGACGTTATTCGAAACTTTTGCGGCGAATGATTAGGCTTGATGATTTAGAATAGAATTTCGAAGTAACGGTCTATAGAAAACAGTAAAAGAGTGCTTAAAATCGAAACCCTAATTCGGAACCCGGATTTTTGACGATCGAAGAACGTGTAAAAAAACCGAGTCACGGTTGACGTTTTTCGAAACTTTTGCGGTGAATGATTAAGGTTGATGAATTAGAATAGAATTTCGAAGTAATGGAGTGCAGAAAACAGTAAAAGAGTGCTTAAATTCGAAACCCTGATTTTGGACGTTCGAAGAACGTGCTAAAAAAACCGAGTCACGGTCGACGTTTTTCGAAACTGTTGTGGCGAATGATTAGGCTTGATGATTTAGAATAGAATTTCGAAGTAACGGAGTGCCGAAAACAGTAAAAGAGTGCTTAAAATCGAAACCCTGATTTTGGATGTTCGAAGAACGAGCTAAAAAAACCGAGTCACGGTCGATGTTTTTCGAAACTGTTGTGGCGAATGATTAGGCTTGATGATTTAGAATAGAATTTCGAAGTAACGGAGTGCAGAAAACAGTAAAAGAGTGCTTAAAATCGAAACCCTGATTTTGGATGTTCGAAGAACGAGCTAAAAAAACCGAGTCACGGTCGATGTTTTTCGAAACTTTTGCGGCGAATGATTAAGGTTGATGATTTAGAATAGAATTTCGAAGTAACGGAGTGCAGAAAACAGTAAAAGAGTGCTTAAAATCGAAACCCTAATTCGGAACCTTGATTTTGGACGTTCGAAGAACGTGCTTAAAAAACCGTGTCACGTTCGACGTTTTTCGAAACTTTTGCGGCGAATGATTAGGCCTGATGATTTAGAATAGAATTTTGAAGCAACGCTCTACAGAAAACAGTAAAAGAGTGCTTAAAATCGAAACCCAAATTCGGAACACTGATTTTGGACGTTCGAAGAACGTGCTAAAAAAACCGAGTCACGGTCGACGTTTTTCGAAACTTTTATGGCGAATGATTAAGGTTGATGATTTAGAATAGAATTTCGAAGTAACGGAGTGCAGAAAACAGTAAAAGAGTGCTTAAAATCGAAACCCAAATTCGGAACACTGATTTTGGACGTTCGAAGAACGTGCTAAAAAAACCGAGTCACGGTCGACGTTTTTCGAAACTTTTATGGCGAATGATTAAGGTTGATGATTTAGAATAGAATTTCGAAGTAACGGAGTGCAGAAAACGTAAAAGAGTGCTTAAAATCGAAACCCTAATTCGGAACCCTGATTTTGGACGTTCGAAGAACGAGCTAAAAAAACCGAGTCACGGTCGATGTTTTTCGAAACTTTTGCGGCGAATGATTAAGGTTGATGATTTAGAATAGAATTTCGAAGTAACGGAGTGCAGAAAACAGTAAAAGAGTGCTTAAAATCGAAACCCTAAATATCGACGTCCGAAGAACGTGCTTAAAAAACCGTGTCACGGTCGACATTTTTCGAAACTTTTGCGGCGAATGATTAGGCTTGATGATTTAGAATAGAATTTCGAAGCAACGGTCTGCAGAAAACAGTAAAA
>NW_019269527.1:0-1957 GCF_002738365.1 Cucurbita moschata
TTAGGATTGTGACAACAGATGATCTATTTGACTTAAAAGTTCCTAGAAAGAATACAAGAACAATTTGTGTAATTGTCTTTTTGAAGTCCGGCTCAAGACGATCTTTTTTCTCCCAAGAATATTTGACTGAAAAGTTCCTAGAAAGAATACAAGAACAATTTGTGTAATGGTCTTTTTGAAGTCCGGTTCAAGACGATCTTTATTCTCCCAAGAATATGTTTCATTCTCTATGCTCATCTTCTTGGTTCAATGTTTAAAAACAACATTTTAAATCATATTATCTTGCATAATTCATTTTGATATAATATTGTTGGGGGCATTTTGAGAATCGAACTTGAGACCTCACACCCAAAATAATAATCATACCACTTAGACCAAATGCCTTTGCGGTAGAAGGAACTTGAGACCTCTCACACCCAAATAATAATCATACCACTTAGACCAAATGCCTTTGCAATAGAAGTATAATTCTTAGTTGCTGGTATATATATTTTCCGTGCCTTAATATATAAAATTTATATAAGTTGAAGTTGTGCATTACTTTGGGTTAGACCCTATTGATAACTAAACTACATTCCGAGAATCGAACTCAAGACTTCTTGCACCCAAAGCAAGAATCATACCAGTAGACCAAATATCGTTTATACCAGTAGACCAAATATCGTTTAGATCTCGACCGCTGTTAAATTATTTACATAGGGGTTGCGATAATTCCATTTGAGACATATATCGTGTAGTACACAAGTATTAAGAGCATTATCATTCAATGATAATACACTAGGTTGTTGCTGAATTGCTTTCTCTAACGCTCGTCTTTTTAGAAGTGAACATATAGGCATTTTGAGAATTGAACTCAGGACCTCTCGCACCCTAAGAGAGAATCATACCACTAGACCAAATGCCCTTTCTAAAAAATATGCAACATTTTTAACTCCTACTCATTATATTTTTTTCTCTCAAGTTTGAAATCTATTTTCTTGAGCGGTTGTTGGACTATAAAATAAAAAGTTGATGATCTAGTATTTTACTTGTAAGTAAGGCATGTAATGTTGAATTGTTATCATATACAAGTGTTATCGAATAAACTACAACCCAAAAAATTTATTTTTTAGCATAATATGATTTTAGTTGCAGAGTTATTAGGAATAAGATGGAGAAAGAAATTTTATTTAAAATAATAAACAGACCCAAGTTCATCGTTGTTGTTGTCTAATTGTGATTTTGCAAAAAGCTTAACTAATATGAAATATCAAGGTAAATCAAGAATATATCCTACACGTCATTCAAGATGAGAATAAAATGGAGTTAAATTGAACGCAGTTTTAGTTTCATGTCTAGCATAATTGTATTAATGATATTAAAGAGAACTTTGTGTTTTATTAGAAGAGACCAACTTCCTTTAAGATACTAGGAGTTTAAAGTACTTCCATTGTAATTTCAATCACTCCACAATGATTACAAATTTAGGGTTGGCTAATTGGACATCAATTATCAACTTTAGGTTATAATTTAGGTAGTAGCCATTATAATATTAATGAGCATAAGAGTTACAATTCTTTCATGGACCATATGTGTTATAGTTAAATGAATATATATATATATATTATGTATGTCGAGGTTTGGGTAAAGCACAAAGTAGTAAGGAACACCATTGTCAACTCTAGAACCACCCACAACTCATGATGGAGACCGATGCAAAATATTTTAACATCCTTTGGCATCAAGATACAGGAAAGATGAACGCCGTCAAATTGGAAGCTTTGCCTGTCTTAAGAGTCACAATGAGAACTCTAATCAAGTTGGAGCCTTGGACTAGGCAAATTGTTTAGTGATAGTTGAAATGGATGACTTCGACGTCGTGTCAGGAACGAATGTCCTGCTTAAACACAAAGTCATTTACATGCCCCTAGCAAAATGTCTAGTAGTAATGGAGTCTAACCCGATGATCATTCAGAAA
>NW_019269528.1:0-1887 GCF_002738365.1 Cucurbita moschata
TCCATCCTTTAAAAATATTATTTTTTTAGTTCGGGCCTAATTTCATAATAGGCGATTGAATCACAATATTGCAATATTTTAAGTTACTTTTAAGATTAAAGGTCGATGAATAAAGTAATTACGGCAATTTCTTTTAATGCATCTTATTTTGATCTAGCACATAAATGCTTCCTAATTATTTTATTTATTTTTTTATGAATTAGGTTATGAAGATCATTTGAATTGTAAACGCTTTAATTCAAACAACATTTAATAACTAATCATTTTAATATTTATACTCAAATATACTAACAAGTACTAGTAACACTAGTCTCAATGACTTAAAGAATACAACTATTATCTCGAACTATAAAGAATTTAATTCCAACCTATTCTAATGGACAAACGCTTTATTAGACTCTATTGTAAGATTTCACTTCATCAATTTAAGTAGCGTTCAACTACAACTATAAATATCAAATTCTTAAGTATTCATGAACAAAATCAGCCTAACAATGTCTCTTGGAACTATTTACCAAAGGTGTTAGAATGAGCCGTGCGGAAGGGTTGCCTTTAGATGCTTTAGTACCAATTAAGGATGTCAATATCCTAGTAGTGTAGAATGCAGAAAGGTTCATAGTTGAAAAGGATAACGAGAATATTGGACATCGTTTCATCTACAAGTGTGTGGTGAACGGTCGGGTTGGTATGACTAGAGAACGTCTTCCTCGCAGAATTTATATTATTGTGATAGAAGTTATAAATAACGATGATATTCCATGGTCTTTTATTACAAAGGTGCAGAACTTTCTTTTTGTGCATGTGACATATCCATCGCCACCTACTCATAAGCTCTCATCTTTTAAAGAAGTTCTCGAGTTCCTTGTTCACAAGTAGCAATACAACTACTAGAATGCTATCTCTACTTATAATAAGTCCTCTCTCTCTCGAAATATATGTGTGTGTGTTTGTGGATGTATTACTCTCTTTTATTAATGAAATATGGCATAGTCATAATGATATTATGAGTATCTTTTCTATCCCTCCCTTCCTTATCGCTATATAAAGAATATGAAGATTATAAGTAAAAGTTTGTTACTTTTGAACTTAAAATGCTTATAATTCAATTTATCTTTGTTATCAACAATAATTATCAAACGGTATATAATTTTGTCCAAGTAAGGTCGATTCTTATTCCCTATATGATATCATAACACAAAATCGATCAGAAGGGTTAACGATAAAATGATAACAAAAACCCATTCGTCGAACTATCTATAAAGGAAGGGTTGGTTGGAAACCATGTCTATACTTCTTTGCTTTAATCACAGGTAACTAAAGATATATAAGAACAACAAAATATGGCATGCCCGGTCAAAACATAAAAAATTTCTTGCCATGTTATAGTTAATGAATATGGTATGCACAAAGATCCAACGTCACACTTCATGATTGGAGACCAATACAGTGAGCTATGGTTGTCCATACAGTCCTTTGGTCCAATTATGTCAAGCAAATGTTGCAGCAAGCAAAGAGTTTTTGATAAGTTCGCTATTGCAAAGAGTTCGATTTAAGGCACAAATGTCTCTGATGTGAAAGGCGCACAAATTCAACGAGATTTAAGAAACCATGAATAAGACACATGATACCACTTGTAAATGAAACGATGTCCATGACTCTTGTTATTTTCTTCCACTACAAACCTTCTAGCCTCTTGCACTTTTTTTTCATTGACATCCTTAATTGAAATTAGAATTGAAGGAAACACTTCTCCACAACTTATTACCGAACACCTTTGATAAATAGTTTCAACAGATTTACTTTGCCGAGAAATACTTTAAAATTTGATATTTATAGTTGAACGCTACTTAAATTGATGAAGTGAAATCTTACGACGGAGGTTAATAA
>NW_019269529.1:0-1953 GCF_002738365.1 Cucurbita moschata
CTCTGGAGCTTCAGCGACGCTTCCGGACGACGCAAATCCCTCTGGAGCTTCAGCGACGCTTCCGGACGACGCAACTCGCTCTGGAGTTTCAGCGACGCTTCCGACCGATGCAACCTCCTTTGGAGTTTCAGCGACGCTTCCGGACGACGCAACCCCCTCTGGAGCTTCAGCGACGCTTCCGGACGACGCAACCTCCTCTGGAGTTTCAGCGACGCTTCCGGACGACGCAACCCCCTCTGGAGCTTCAGCGACGCTTCCGGCAGACGCAACCCCCTCTGGGTTTCAGCAATGCTTCCGGCTGACGGACCCCCTCCGGGGTTTCAACAATGCTAACGATCAAGGGAGCGCCCTCTGGTACTTTTCTTCAATTCTCTAATAGTCTTTGTGAAGCTAACTCGTTTCTGTTTGCTCGTAACGAAGTTCTCACAAGGACTCATAACAACCTCTGCATCAAATACACCTTGTTCATAGCCAACAGTTTTTCGTACATATTCGACAGCATCTTCAACAGACCTGACGTTGTCTTCTCCTTGATGATGTTAAACGCCACGTTTCTGGATAGCGTCAACCGGATCATCCCTAAGGCTTGTCGATCCTTGAGCTTCCACTATTCCGTGGTCATGGTATCCGGCTTCACCCCCAACAGAGGTTCGTGAAGATCTTTCTGGTACAGATAATCTTCAATCTGCATCTTCCAGAAACCGAAATCGGATCCATCGAACTTCTCAATTCCAATCTTTGAACTTTCCATCTTCACAGATCGTGGTGAATTTTGCCTTGCTCTGATACCAGTCTGGTGAGTTTCGCCTAGCTCTGATACAACCTGGCTCTGATACCAGTTGTTAGGATCGATACCAGTTGTTAGGATCGCACAACAACGCACACGCTCGATCTAGATGAACACAAAGAGAAGGATAGAGAGAAGTTGCAAGGAGAACTCTGGCTAAAAGGATTTTTTATTGATGACTTCAGGCATGTACAACAAGAGAGTACAGAGAATAGAAAAGTACATCTCCAAAGCTCTACCGGACCAGATATATATATGGTATAGTTTACTATATATAGCTTTACCAGATTTAGCCATCTACTATATATAACTATTTACCATATATAGCTTTACCGGATATAGCTTTACCATATATAGCTTTACTATATATAGCTTACCAAATATAGCTTTACCGGATATAACCGTTGACCAAGCTATAAATAAGTATCAGGCTCCATAGCCTAACACTTTCATGTGTGTGATAGAGATCTCAGAGTTACCGCGATGTTTCGAGTTGTTCGATCGTGTGGCTCTTTCTTCAAAAGGGTCAACATCAAACGTCAAGTCTTTGATTGGCAACCCATCCAGAGGAGCGTCTTTGATCTCAACCATGATGTCGTTCAACAAGAGAGACCTCGAAAATGACTGGATTATCGCATTAACCATTTGAAATTGCACAAAATATCTATAACAAAACTCTAACAAAGGTACGAAGTTCATAAAAGTCTTTTTAATCTAAGATATGAATTGTAAAATAAAATGAAATAAGAAAATAATATTCCATTGCCAAGAATTGAACTCGATTCTCGAGGGTGAAAGCCAAATATCCTGATCGCTAGACGACAATGGATTTTTTGTATTGATGTCCTGAAGTCTTTTGTCATATCGCTGAAGAGCTTTAGCATGATCTTTTGCTTAATGTCTAACTCTTCGACACGTCCTTCCCTGTGTGCGTTAGAGTTCTCAAGGCTACCGCGACGGTTCAAGTTGTTCGATTGTGTGGCTCTTTCTTAAAAAAAGTCAACATCAAATGTTAGGTCTTTGATTGGCAACCCATCCAGGGGAGCGTCGATTGCATCGATTCCATCAACGATCTTCCCATGAGTTTATGGTGCATGACCCATTTTTTATACCATTCACCTTCGAGCACTACCCTAGTTTTGCATCGTCCATGAGATGCATTGCGG
>NW_019269530.1:0-1952 GCF_002738365.1 Cucurbita moschata
GTCATGTATCTTTGTTTTGGCCTATGGCTATAGCCCATTTATAAAGAAGAACACCTTGTCCTTCTCTGCTGTGCCCCTGATATCTAGCATCAGGGTTGAGAACTGTCTAACATAGTCCCGTATGTTTTCAGTGTGTTTCAGAGCTACTATTTTCTCCAATGCTATATGTCCTGCGTTTTCGGGGAGGAATTGTTCCCTCAACTCTCTCTTGAGGTCCTCCCATGAGTCGATGGTGCACAATCCATCCTCGATGTCTTGCACCTTCGTACGCCACCACAATTTGGCGTCGTCTATGAGATACATCGCGGCTACAGTCACCTTCTTGTCGTTGGTACAAGTCGTCGTGGCTTTGAAGTACTGTTCGACATCAAAGATGAAATTTTCCAACTCATTGGCTTCCCGATTCCCTTTGAAGGCTCTAGGGTCTGGGAACCTTAGTTTGTTGGATCCTGCATTAGTTTGCCCAGCCGTGACGCCCTCCACGACTTTCATGGTCACTTCAATTCGAGTGCTCATGGCGGCCATCCTCTCTTGGAGGTCGTCGATCGTTGTTCTGAATTCATCTGCTAATCTATTGAACAAACTCATCATTGTATTTTGTAGTACGTCGAACTATTCGCCATGTCCCTCTTTGTGTGCGATAGCGCTATCCAGACTACCAGACGGTTTTGGGCTGCTCGTAGGAGCAACTCTTTCTTCGAGCGAGGTCACTTAAAACATCAGTTCTCCAATTGGCAACCCATCCAGGCGGTTGCCCATTGCGTCGACTTCTACGACTTTCTCACTCAGTTCGGTCACCCGCTTTTCTAGGAACCGGAGAGTGTCAGGGACTTCTTTGAGGAACAGCATTTCCTCCTCTATTAACGTAAGTCGGTCGGCTTGTGCTTTGGGTGTCGACTTTGTCGTCAACATAATCTTGGTCTTTTTGATGTTACGGAGCTAACAAAGCTCTGATACCACTTGACACAATCGGGCTTTCGAAGGCAACGGACTAGCGATTGTGTGGCACTCACTTTCCAGCGACAAGTGAGCTTAAGCCAATTGTTCTTGCGTCGCCTACGGCCAAGCGACGTATGATCGAGCCTCTAGCCTCGGTTTTAAAAGAAGATTTTAGAAAACGAGGAGAGAGAGATTTTAGAAAGAGAGATTTTGGAAAGAGACGTTATATAAGCAAACAAGAGAAAGATAACAACGGCTTAGCATATATAACCTTGGGTAGGGAGAAGTTGACAACTAGTCATATCCCCATATAGTACATTCTGAGCCATTTTTAGTCTAGTAGGCCTAGACTTGATATTTTTTAGGCGTCATGCGCCCTAGAATTACAAAAGAAAAAACACTAGAATGAAAAGACATGACAAGGGTTTGGCTTGTCATGGGCATGCGGCCATGGGCAACATGCCCTGGACGAGCATGACCGTGACACGCGGCACTCTCCTTTCCTGACACGCGTCCCTCCGTCGTTCGTCTTCTTCCTCTCATCTCTGCGATTTTCCAGAAAACTGATTATTTTCTATTTTCTTTGCATTTTTGTATTTCTTTCTACACAACTCGGATTAACGAGATTTCTTCACGAGATTTATAGATCTCATATCCATCTACATATAGATATTTTTCTTGTAATTTATTTCTAACTACAGACATAATAAACTTGGTCCAAAGTTGGCAAGATTATCAATACTTACATCCTTTGGTGAAAGCCGGAACTCCTATTTCTGATCTGAATCGATCAAGACTTCCTTCACGGATTAAGAGCGTAATCTTCTCTGAATTAAGATACTCAAATTTCAGAATCGAACTCTCAATATTTCTCATAGATCTGAGAAAAATCCGAAAACAAATGTTCAAGAATTTACCTACAGATTTTCTTCGTTCCTTGACAGTTTTGAATGATTCAAGGGTCCAGAAAGCTTCCTATAGGTTCTGCGAAGGATTTGTGAAGAAATCTCACT
>NW_019269531.1:0-1951 GCF_002738365.1 Cucurbita moschata
CGTTTCCGAAAATGGGATTCGATTTTAAGCACTCTTTTACTGTTTTATGCACTACGTTTCTTTGAAATCAGGGTTCCGAATTAAGGTTTCGATTTTAAGCACTCTTTTACTGTTTTCTGCACTCCGATACTTCGAAATTCTATTCTAAATCATCAAGCCTAATCATTCGCCGCAAAAGTTTCGAAAAACGTCGACCGTGACTCGGTTATTTTTAGCACGTTCTTCGAACGTCAAAACTCAGGGTTTCTAATTAGGGTTTCGATTTTAAGCACTCTTTTACTGTTTTCTGCACTCTGTTACTTCGAAATTATATTCTAAATCATCAAGAGTAATCATTCGCCGCAAAAGTTTCGAAAAACGTCGACTGTGACTCGATTATTTTTAGCACGTTCTTCGAACGTCAAAAATCAGGGTTTCAAATTAGGGTTTCAATTTTAAGCACTCTTTTACTGTTTTCTACACTCCGTTACTTCGAAATTCTATTCTAAATCATCAAGCCTAATCATTCGCCGCAAAAGTTTCGAAAAACGTCGACCGTGACTCGGTTATTTTTAGCACGTTCTTTGAACGTCAAAAATCAGGGTTTCGAATTAAGGTTTCGATTTTAAGCACTCTTTTACTGTTTTCTACACTCCGTTACTTCGAAATTCTATTCTAAATCATCAAGCCTAATCATTCGCCGCAAAAGTTTCGTAAAACGCCGACCGTAAATCGGTTTTTTTAGCACGTTCTTCGAACGTCCAAAATAAGGGTTTCGAATTAGGGATTCGATTTTAAGCACTCTTTAGTTTTTTCGGCACTTCGTTACTTCAAAATTCTATTCTAAATCATCAAGCCTAATCATTCGCCGCAAAAGTTTCGAAAAACGTCGACCGTGACTCGGTTATTTTTAACACGTTCTTCGAACGTCAAAAATCAGGGTTACGAATTTGGGTTTCGATTTTAAGCACTCTTTTACTGTTTTCTGCGCTCCGTTACTTCGAAATTCTATTCTAAATCATCAAGCCTAATCATTCGCCGCAAAAGTTTCGAAAAACGTCGACCGTTTCTCGGTTATTTTTAGCACGTTCTTTGAACGTCAAAAATCAGGGTTTCGAATTACGGTTTCGATTTTAAGCACTCTTTTACTGTTTTCTGCACTCCGTTACTTCGAAATTCTATTCTAAATCATCAAGCCTAATCATTCGCCGCAAAAGTTTCGAAAAACGTCGACCGTGACTCGGTTATTTTTAGCACGTTCTTTGAACGTCAAAAATCAGGGTTTCGAATTAAGGTTTCGATTTTAAGCACTCTTTTACTGTTTTCTGCACTCCGTTACTTCGAAATTCTATTCTAAATCATAAAGCCAAATCATTCGCCGCAAAAGTTTCGAAAAACGTCGACCGTGACTCGGTTATTTTTAGCACGTTCTTGGAATGTCAAAAATCAGGGTTTCGAATTAAGGTTTCGATTTTAAGCAGTCTTTTACTGTTTTCTGCACTCCGTTACTTCGAAATTCTACTCTAAATCATCAAGCCTAATCATTCGCCGTAAAAGTTTCGAAAAACGTCGACCGTGACTCGGTTATTTTTAGCACGTTCTTGGAATGTCAAAAATCAGGGTTTCGAATTAAGGTTTCGATTTTAAGCAGTCTTTTACTGTTTTCTGCACTCCGTTACTTCGAAATTCTATTCTAAATCATCAAGCCTAATCATTCGCCGCAAAAGTTTCGAAAAACGTCGATCGTGACTCGGTTATTTTTAGCACGTTCTTTGAACGTCAAAAATCAGGGTTTCGAATTACGGTTTCGATTTTAAGCACTCTTTTACTGTTTTCTGCACTCTGTTACTTCGAAATTCTATTCTAAATCATCAAGCCTAATCATTCGCCGTAAAAGTTTCGAAAAACGTCGACCGTGACTCGGTTATTTTTAGCACGTTCTTGGAATGTCAAAAATCAGGGTTTCGAATTA
>NW_019269532.1:0-1882 GCF_002738365.1 Cucurbita moschata
CATTCCTCCTCAGTGAGGAGTAGACGACCCTCCTTGTCGACAGCTGAAATGGTATTTTTCTTCCGCTGCTCGACATTACGCAATCTTCCGATCACCTCTTCCACCGTTAGGTCGTTCACGTCAAGCAATGTCTCGATTAAAATCGCGACTTGCTTAAGGTGATCGGGGACGACCTGCAGCATCTTCTTCACGATTTCTATCTCGCTGATACTGCCACCGAGTGTGGTGATGCTATTGGCGAGCCCCGTGATCCGCATTGAAAAATCATCGACGGATTCGTGTACAGCGAGTGCGGGAATCCAACATCGAGCATCTTCTTCACGATTTTTCTCGCTGATACTGCCACCGAGTGTGGTGATGCTATTGGCGAGCTCCGTCGATGATTTTTCAATGCGGATCATGGGGCTCACCAATAGCATCACCACACTCGGTGGCAGCATCAGCGAGGCAGAAATCATGAAGAAGATGCTGCAGATCGTCCCCGATCACCTCAAGCAAGTCGCGATTTTAATCGAGACATTGCTTGACGTGAACGACCTAACGGTGGAAGAGGTGACCGAAAGACTGCGTAATGTCGAGCAGCGGAAGAAAAATACCATTTCAGCTATCGACAAGGAGGGTCGTCTACTCCTCACTGAGTAGGAATGGCTTGCACGCCTAAAGCTCTGTGACGACACCGACGAGAGCAATGGGCCCTCCAGCCGCAAAGGCGGTAAGAAGCCGTGGAAATCTCACCGGCGCATGCACGGGAAAGAGGCAGATCAAAAGAAGGAGGAGCCGACTGATGACGGGCCAATCGAGTGCTCGTACTGTGAGAAGAGAGGTCACCTAAGCAAGAATTGCTGGAACAAGCTCAAGAATAAGGAGACCACCGAGAAGGCCCATGTGGCTCAATCTGAGGAGGACGAGCCGGCCCTTTTCATGGTGACTGCATTAGTCCTACCTGACGTCGAACCCGAGGAAGAGCTCCCCAAATCCACAGAGGTAATCGACGACGGCATAACTGCTCCGGTGAGCGTCGAACTGGAGGAAGAGCTCCCCAAATCCACAGAGGTAATCGACGACGGCATAACTGCTCTGGTGAGCGTCGAACCCGAGGAAGAGCTCCCCAAATCTACAAAGGTAATCGACGACGACATAACTGCTCCGGTGAACGTCGAACTTGAGGAAGAGCTCCCCAAATCCACAGAGGTAATTGACGACGGCATAACTGCTCCGGTTAGCATCGAACCCGAGGAAGAGCTCCAATTGTGCATAACAAATGCACCGGATCGGGAGCCAATTCAATTGAAGGAGGAGCGAGTGCTCGCTCAAATCGGTGAAAGAGGCGAGCAGCAGGAGCACCGGCGATGGGTCCTCGACACGGGGGCAACAAACCATATGACTGGGGCCAAGTCTGCATTCTCCAAGCTTGACTCGGGGATTCGCGGGACGGTGAAATTCGGCGACGGCTCTGTCGTCGAGATTGAAGGGCACGGCACCATCCTGTTCGTCGGCAAGGGAGGCAATCATCACAAGCTGACCGGCGTCTACTTCATCTCGAGACTCAAGGCTAATATTGTGAGCCTGGGTCAACTTGATAAGGCCGGCTACCACATTTCCATCAAGCACGGGACACTTAGGATCTGCGATGATCGAAGTTCGGTGCACGGCAAATCGCCTTTACATCCTAAAGCTGGAGATAGAGCAACCAGTCAACCTCTCGGCCAGGTACCAGAAGATGGAAGACCTATTAGGAAGAGGTGAACCACCTGGACTGGCGACGCGCCAACTCGAAGAAGAGGCGGGCGAACAAGACGTGGAGTCTGGAGGACATGCCGCTAGGGAAACCGAGCCATAGGGCTAAAAACGGAGTTCAAACGAAATAAGGTAGATATACCAC
>NW_019269533.1:0-1949 GCF_002738365.1 Cucurbita moschata
TGAACGACATCTTTTTGAATCTTTGATTTGTTCTCCTAAATGTATATAAAAAAAATCTTATATATTTTTAGATATAATTTAAGATTACTTATTTAATAAAACTCCATCCAAACTTCTACTCATAAATCTTGAATCTTTGATTTGTTCTCCTAAATGTATATAAAAAAAATCTTATATATTTTTAGATATAATTTAAGATTACTTATTTAATAAAACTCCATCCAAACTTCTACTCATAAATTTAATTATTATTTGTATACAATTGTTAATATGTAAGAAAATACACGTACAAAATGTTTATACTATTGGTAGTACACTAGTCTCGGTTGTTTGACTAAAACAATGCAACCATTGTCCAAACTAATGAATTTGATTAGAAGCTATTGGTCAGATATTGCAATTGTGAAGAAGTTACGTCATATGCATGGGACGCTACCGCCATCCTACAAATTCCCTTACAATAAGTACCGCTACCACCATCCTACAAATTCCCTTACAATAAGTACTAGATTGCTTTCTTTACTTAAATAAGTCCTCTCTCTATGTGCTTGTTAGATTGTAGCAGTATAACTACTAGTATTTGATCCCCGTACCTCTTCTAAGCGAGCGCTCTACCATCTGAGCTACATCCCCGTACCTCTTCTAAGCGAGCGCTCTACCATCTGAGCTACATCCCCTCAATTTTTGCATCACAAAACCCTAAATTTCCCGTCATCTTTAATAGTGAAAATGAAGAAATATTGCTACCCAACATGTCATGAATAGGGAAAAATTGAAAAGAAATAATATATTTAATAATAAATAGTTTTATTTTTAGAGATGCAGGGTATCGATCCCCGTACCTCTCGCATGCAAAGCGAGCGCTCTACCATCTGAGCTACATCCCCATGATATTTACATTATAAAACCCTAAATGTCCCATCATCAATAATAGTGAAAATAAAAAAATATCAAAATATTAATAACAAATAGTTTGGTTTGGTGATGCGGGGCATCGATAATTGTGAAAATGAAAAAATATAATAACAAATTAAATACTTTATTTTGGAGAGGCGGGTTATCAATCCCCGTACAACTCGCATGCAAAGCGAGCGCTCTACCATCTAAGCTATATCTCTACAATTTTTACGACACGAAACCCTAAGCGTCTCGTCATGAATAATAGTGAAAAAATAGTAATAACGAATAGTTTCTTTTGGAGATGCGAGGTATCGATCCCCGTATCTCTCCCATGCTACATTCCCACTCCCATGCTACATTCCCACGATTTTACATAAAAAACTCTAAACTTCCCATCATCAATGATATGAAAATGAAAAACTATCCCCGCTCATTATGTCGTAAATAAGGAAAAATTTAAAAGAACTAATATACTTAGTAATTGTTTCCTTTGTTGATGCATGGTATCGATCCAGTACTTCTCACATGGGATGCAAATGCTCAACCATCTAAGCTATATCCTCAAGATTCTTACATCACAAAATCCTAAACATCTCGTCATCAACAATAGTGAAAATAAAAAAATAACGCTATTCATTATGTCATAAATAAGGAAAAATTGAATAGAAATAAAATAGTAATAACGAATAGTTTCTTTTGGAGGTATGGGGTAGCGATCCGATCCTCGTACCTCTCACATACTAAGCAAGCAATCTACCATCTAAGCTACATTCCCACAATACTTATATCAGAAAACCCTAAATGTCCCGTCATCAAGTGAAAATGAAAAAATATCTCCGCTAATTATGTCATAAATAAGGAAAGGTTGAATAGAAGTAAAATATTAATAACAAATAGTTTCTTTTGGAAATGCGGGATATCCCCTTACCTCTCGCATGCTAAATGAGCTCTACTATCTAAGCTACATCCCTACAATTCTTGCATCATAAAACCCGAAATTTTCCATCATAAGCTACATCCCCACAATTCTTGCATCATAAAACCCTAAA
>NW_019269534.1:0-1845 GCF_002738365.1 Cucurbita moschata
ATTTAATGCATCTATTTCTTGAAGCTCAACTTTGCACAACATATAATGGAGGTCTCCAACGTCTTATAGAATTTCCTTTGATGAGTTCACCATAGTTTGAATATAAGTGTACAAGGTTTGTTATAGCTTCTTCACTCTCGTCCTTGTAATTGGACCTCAAGGTATGGAAATTCCTTGGTTGTGGTTCATATCAGGACCTTATGGACCTACAAATTATAAGCTTCAATGATACAAAATTAATTAATTAAACTCTTTAATTAATCAATTTCCATTCATTAACTATAAGTCACTCCACTATAGACCTAGAGTTGCACCCTTATGCACTGTAGGATAAGTTATGTTCATTGATATAACCATTACAAGCAAGTCGATCCTTCACGAGTTGTTCATAATTACAGCTGGGTCAAAAGTTCGTTTTACCCTTGTAATTACATCTTTGAATTTGTCTTAGCATATATGCTTACTTCAAGTTATTGAAGTGTCCTAAACTAACTTTACTATTCTTCCATAATCTCAAAATTTGTTTAATAGGCAATTTTTAAAGCAATCATGTACACTATACGATCCTATTAAATATCATAACAAGAGTTTGATAATAGCTTATAATTCTTTTTTTTTAATACGTGAGACTATACTTAATATAGTCTTGTTTTCTCCTCTTACCTCACAATTTTACAAAATTGTACTTAATATAGTCTTGTTTTCTCCTCTTATCTCACAATTTTACAAAATTGTATTAGGTTTAGAGTTGGAAATCAATTCCACTTTAGAGTACACAATATTCTCATACTATTCATTATGATTTGATCATAATGTCTTGATAGATTTACCAAAATGGATTTCAACTTTAGTCTAATTTTTCTGGAACTTTTCAAAAAAAAATAATAATAAATAAATAAAGTAAGTTACATTTGGTAAAGATACTTATATATTAAATAATCATCAATCAAATCGATAAAATGTTAACAATATTCTTTGGATTTTGCATTCAGCAAACCACTTGAGTCAGAATGCATGAGCCCAAAATTCTCTTTGGTCTTGTAGCCTTATTCAATAAAAGTCCAATGATTATCTTGCATCAAAAGCCAGATCCATAGACATGTAATGTAATAACTCCAACATTTAGAGAATTACCTTTTACTAGTCTTTTCATTGTATTCAATTTGATGTTAATGCTAAAGACAAGTATCATTCTTTAGGAGAAAACAATTTGTCTTTTTATCCTTGATTCTTTAATTATGAATATCTCAATATTTCGTAGTATAGTAAGTGTTAACGTTTTAACATATATTAATTTTACTAGCTGAACATATTTTCAAACAATCTTGAAAATGTAAACTTTAATAGTTCAAAGAAACTCCTATATGAACTACTTAATAATTAAGTTTAAGAAATTGAATTTCTCTCATGGTTACTTAAAACACCATGTTCAATAGTAACAATTTTTACTTAGCATCTTAATGTCTCCCAATACACCCACTGAGATTGATTTCCTAGTGTAACTAGTAGCATCTATTCTACCTCATCAAGTATTTTTCAAGAATTATATATAAATGTAATGAAGAAAAAATCTTGATAGTAGATCTTATATCAACTATCCAGGTGGTGTCACCCAGTCTCCACCAAAAATCTAGTAAATCAAATTTACTTTCATTTAGATTTTTCTTCCCATAGAGTAATTTTGAAAGTTTCTCTCACTATAACTGTCCTGCTAATTACTAACTATTTCCTATCATAGCTTTAGTCATAAGATTTTTCTTCAATTTTTGTAATACTTAATTTCTATATCATTCAGATAACTATCTAAATTTAGCTTTTATTGATTTAAACATCTCACATGTTTTT
>NW_019269535.1:0-1944 GCF_002738365.1 Cucurbita moschata
AGTATCCAAGTTGAGTTGTCATACTCTACTAAACACATTTCTACAACGAGTAAATCATATTTACCTTGTTGTGTCTTTTCGGCTTTCTTCTCTGCAAGGTATTTTGGGCAATTTCTCTTCCAATGCTCGTTTTCGTTGCAATGGAAACATTTTCCTTTATCTGCTTTTTGAACCTTGTTCTTGCGGTTAGTAGGAATCTTATTTTTCCCTTTTCCCTTCTTCTTCATCAAAACACTTTTAGAAGTTGAAGGTCCAGACTTATTTTTGGAGGACGATCCTCGTAGTAATTTCTTGGAGATGGCAACATTTGCTTCTCCTGTTTGTCCCTTGTTTGTTAGGAGGGACTGATAAGTCTGTAGCTCATTAAGAAGAGCAGTCAAGTTATATTCTATTTTGTTCATAACCACATTGGTGCGGAACTGGAAGAAGCTCTTCGGAAGAGACATCATTATAAAACTGACTTGACTCTTCTCATCAATGACAGCTTCATTTTCTTCTGCCACATTGAAATGGACCATCATGTCCAAGACATGTTCTCTAACTGAGGTCCCTTCTTTCATACGGCAGTTGTAAATGTATTTTATGGCTTCATGTCTAAGGGAGAAGGACGGTTGTCCAAACATCCCTTTTAGAGATTCCATAATCTCTTTAGCAGTACCCATAACATCGTGTTTCTTAGCCAAAACATCAGATATGCTGGCTAGAATGTACACTCGGGCTTTGTCATTTGCCTTTATCCATCTGTCATATGCATCCCGAGCTGTTCGGTTTGCATTTGAGTTTGGGTTTGGAGGACACTCCTCAGTTAAAACAAACTTTAAATCATCAATGACTAGTATTGTGTTTAGGTTTGATTTCCAAGTTGTGTAGTTGTCGCCGTTTAATTTCTCAGAAGCGAGTAATTGTACTATTGAGTTTGTCATGCTGTGATAAAAAAAATTCTATTAGTGATTTGACTTAATCCTGTTTAATCCAATCAGGTTTAGCGAATATAATAATGCACCCAAATCATTATTAATTTGCAACGATACTTTAGTGAGTTAGAGTAACTGCTACCGAGGGGCAGTCAATCACTCATTCACTAAACCAAGACATTCTTGACTTAAACACTAATTCCAGAATAACTCTTGTTCCTATAGTGTTTTAGTTATCGCTATTTTGGTCAAGAATATACTAACTCTTAGTAATTCTTCGCAAGTGTGACCCACCAATTTCAGACCTCAGAAATCGGTCCCAACAACGCTATCGAATGAGAAAGCCAAAGTTGGGAATGGACTTAAGAAATCCTATCCATTTCTGGAGTTTGCGTTGTTCCGACTCCCATGTTACGACCCTCCGAATGGGTAGTTGCTCTAGGGCAACATGCAGGCGGAACATGGGAATCTCACGGTGCAACCTAGTGGTGGAGACCATAGGACGTGTTGACTTCCTTCTCCCACTTACTATAAATACTTTCTCAATTCACCTTGTTATTGACTCATGCAAATACCTTCCGAATGGAGGACGCTCCCAGGGCGACACGAGGCCGAGCATGAATCTCACTGTGAATTTTACAGAGAGCGTGAAGAGAAAACGATGTATCTTATACACCTTTTTCCTCCCACTAAGTATTTTAGATGGTTGGGTATACTCTTTACTTAAGTATATTCCGGCTAATTAAATATAACTTAAGTCTAGGTGATTTTTCTAAATCTTACATCACTTAAGAATGCTCATAAAACTGGGCTAACTAAGCTCAAGTACTGGTCCGATCTCCAGGTAGTGGGTGTTCCGTAAACCGTCAACTTAAGTACCTTCAACCTTAGACAAGATCATGCCAGGTGAGCTTTCTCGTAACCGCAATTTTATAAGACATCGACCCTTTTTAACTGTTAAAATTGATCGTGCTCGGTTCTTAACCCTTAGTGAGCATGCACTTAACTTTATTATAGATTTTAACGTCTA
>NW_019269536.1:0-1935 GCF_002738365.1 Cucurbita moschata
TTGCATCTTGCAATTACTTGGGTAGAGAATGTGTTTCACTTAAAATTCACTCAAGAGAAAATAATCAAATAACTAACCATATTTGAGAGAGGATAACTTTTTTTTTTTTTTAATCTTTGGGAAACAAGAAAGAATAAAAATTAAAACATGGCATGAATGACATCTTCTTGAATCTTTGTTTTATTCTCCTAAATGTATATAAAAAAAATCTTATATATTTTTAGATAAAAAACTTTAAGATTACCTATTTAATAAAACTCCATCCAAACTTCTACTCATAAATTTAATTATTATTTGTATACAATTGTTAATATGTAAGAAAATACATGTACAAATGTTTATACTATTCGTAGTACACTAGTCTCGGTTGTTTGACTAAAACAATGCAACCATTGTCCAAACTAAAGAATTTGATTCGAAGCTATCTCCTAATAGAGGGAGACTCAATTAGACTTTGTTGTAAGATTCGACCCTATCAATTTGAATAGCGTTCTCCAACTATAAATATTGAACTCTAAAGTATTCACGAGCAAAGTAAGTTTGTTGAAACTATCTATAAAAGTGTTCCAAAGTGAGTCGTGGAGAAGATTTGCCTTAAAATCTAGTTCCAATTAAGGATGTCAATGATGAAGAAGTGCAAGCTGTTGGAAGGTTTGCCGTGGAAAATTTCAGAGGTGGTAGATATAATTTAATCTACAAGCTGTGTGGTGGTCTTTTCAGTCCCATATAGGCTTTGACCCCAAATTTTATATTATTGTGATAGAAGCTATAAATGACAACAATATTCATTGGTCAGATATTGCAATTGTGAAGAAGTTCCGTCATATGCATGGGACGCTACCGCCATCCAATCATTTGGAGGAGCTCCTATCTCTTTAAGGAATTCATCAAATTCCCTCTCCTATATCATATATCAAATTCCCTCATCCAATAAGCTCTTATCATTTGGAGGAGCTCCTATCTCTTTAAGGAATTCATCAAATTCCCTCTTCTATATCATATATCCATCAAATTCCCTCTCCTATATTATATATCAAATTCCCTCTCCTATATCATATATCAAATTCCCTCTCCGAGCTCCTATCTCTTTAAGGAATTCATCAAATTCCCTCTCCTATATCATATATCCATTAAATTCCCTCTCCTATATCATATATCAAATTCCCTCTCCTATATCATATCAAATTCCCTCTCTACAAGTAGTATATATATCATTCCCTCTCTACAAGTAGTATATATATCATATATATATCATTCCCTCTCTACAAGTAGTATATATATCATATATCAAATTTCCCTCTCCACAAGTAGTATATATATCATATCAAATTCCCTTTACATATCATATATCAAACTCTCCACAAGTAGTATATATAAGTCCTCTCTCTATGTGCTTGTGGTACATTAGTCAGCCATAATGATATAATAATCCTTTTATAAGTATCTTTTCTTTTTCTCTGGTACCCACCTTATACATAACATGTTAAATTAATTCATACTTAAAAAAATAATTTCTCCTTTTTGGAGATGCAGGGTATCGATCCCCGTACCTCTCGCATGCTAAGCGAGCGCTCTACCATCTGAGCTACATCCCCACAATTTTTGCATCACAAAACCCTAAATTTTCCGTCATCAATAATAGTAAAAATGAAGAAATAGAAAAGAAATAATATATTTAATAATAGATAGTCTTATTTTTGGAGATGCGACGTATCGATCCCCATACCTATGGCATGCAAAGCGAATGCTCTACCATCTGAGCTACATCCCCATGATTTTTATATCATAAAACCCTAAATGTTCCATCATCAATAATAGTGAAAATAAAAAAATATCAAAATATTAATAACAAATAGTTTGGTTTGGTGATGCGGGGCATCGATAATTGTGAAAATGAAAAAATATAATAACAAATTAAATACTTTCTTTTGGAGA
>NW_019269537.1:0-766 GCF_002738365.1 Cucurbita moschata
GCACGTACTTCAAACGTCCCTATTAGGGTTCGATTTTAATCTCTCTTTTACTGTTCTATGCACTCCGTTTCTTCGAAATTATATTCTAATTCAACATCCCTGATCATTATCGACAGGAATTTTGAAACACGTCAAACGTGACTGGGTTTTTTAGCATGTACTTCAATCGTCACAGATTAGGTTTTTCGAATTAGGGTTTCGATTTTCAGCACTCTTTTATTGTTTCATGCACACCTCTTCTTAGAAATTCTATAATAATTCATGATGCCTAATCATTACCCACAGAAATTTTGACAAACGTTGACCGTGACTCGGTTTTTTTTTTATCATGTACTTCAAACGTCACAGATTAGGGTCTCCGAATTAGGGTTTCGATTTTAAGCACTCTTTTATTGTTTCATGCACACCTCTTCTTAGAAATTCTATAATAATTCATGATGCCTAATCATTACCCACAGAAATTTTGACAAACGTTGACCGTGACTCGGTTTTTTTTTTATCATGTACTTCAAACGTCACAGATTAGGGTTTCGATTTTAAGAACTCTTTTATTGTTTCATGCACACCTCTTCTTAGAAATTCTATAATAATTCATGATGCCTAATCATTACCCACAGAAATTTTGACAAACGTTGACCGTGACTTGGTTTTTTTTTTATCATGTACTTCAAACGTCACAGATTAGGGTTTCCGAATTAGGGTTTCGATTTTAAGCACTCTTTTACTGTTTTTTACACTCCGTTTCTTCGACATTCTTTTTTAAATC
>NW_019269537.1:1144-1932 GCF_002738365.1 Cucurbita moschata
CGTGACTCAGTTTTTTTAGCACGTAATTCAAACGTCCCAGATTAGGGTTCGATTTTAATCTCTCTTTTACTGTTCTATGCACACCATTTCTTCGAAATTATATTCTAATTCAACATGCCTGATCATTATCGACAAGAATTTTGAAAAAGGTCAAACGTGAGTGGGTTTTTTTAGCATGTACTTCAAACGTCACAGATTAGGGTTTCCGAATTAGGGTTTCTATTTTAAGAACTCTTTTATTGTTTCATGCACACCTCTTCTTAGAAATTCTATAATAATTCATTATGCCTGATCAGAATTAGGGTTTCGATTTTAAGCACTCTTTTACTGTTTTTTACACGCCGTTTCTTCGACATTCTATTTTAAATCATCATGCCTAATCATTCGCAACGAAAGTTTCAAAAAACGTCGACCGTGACTTAGTTTTTTTAGCACGTACTTCAAACGTCCCTATTAGGGTTCGATTTTAATCTCTCTTTTACTGTTCTATGCACACCATTTCTTCGAAATTATATTCTAATTCAACATGCCTGATCATTATCGACAGGAATTTTGAAAAACGTCAAACGTGACTGGGTTTTTTAGCATGTACTTCAATCGTCACAGATTAGGTTTTTCGAATTAGGGTTTCGATTTTAAGCACTCTTTTATTGTTTCATGTACACCTCTTCTTAGAAATTCTATAATAATTCATTATGCCTCATCAGAATTAGGGTTTCGATTTTAAGCACTCTTTTATTGTTTCATGCACACCTCTTTTTTTTTATCATGCACTTCAAACGTCACAG
>NW_019269538.1:0-224 GCF_002738365.1 Cucurbita moschata
GAGAAAGTGTCCTTTAAATCGAAACCCTAATTCGGAAACCCTAAACTGGGACGTTTGAACTACGTACTCAAAAAACCGAGTCAGGGTCGACATTCTACGAAACTTTTGTTTGGAATGATTAGGCTTGATGATTTAGGATATAATTTCAAAGAAACATAGTGCATAAAAGAGAGAAATTGTGATTTAGGACGAAACCGTAATTCGGAAATACTAAATTGGTACGT
>NW_019269538.1:641-1375 GCF_002738365.1 Cucurbita moschata
TGTGCTTTGAGACGAAACCCTAATTCGAAAACCCTAAACTGGGATGTTTGAACTACGTACTCAAAAAACCGAGTCATGGTCGACGTACTTCGAAACTTTTGTTTGGAATGATTTGGCCTGATGATTTAGAATATAATTTCAAAGAAACATAGTGCATAAAACAAAGAAATTGTGCTTTGAGACGAAACTCTAATTTAGAAACCCTAAACTGGGACGTTTGTACTACGTACTCAAAAAACCGACTCACGGTCGACGTTCCTCGAAACTTTTCTTTGGAATGATTTGGCCTGATGATTTAGGATATAGTTTCAAAGAAACATAGTGCATAAAACTGAGAAATTGTGCTTTAGGACGAAACCCTAATTCGGAATCCCTAAACTGGGACGTTTGTACTACGTACTCAAAAAACCGAGTCACGGTCGACGTTCTTCGAAACTTCTGTTTGGAATGATTAGGCCTGATGATTTAGAATATAATATCAAAGAAATATAGTGCATAAAACAGAGAAATTGTGCTTTGAGACGAAACCCTAAACTGGGACGTTTGTACTACGTACTCAAAAAACTGAGTCAAGGTCGACGTTCTTCGAAACTTTTTTTTGGAATGATTAGGCCTGATGATTTAGGATATAATTTCAAAGAAACATAGGGCATAAAACAGAGAAAGTGTCCTTTAAATCGAAACCCTAATTCGTAAACCCTAAACTGGGACGTTTGTACTACGTACTCAAAAAA
>NW_019269538.1:1635-1931 GCF_002738365.1 Cucurbita moschata
AGTCACGGTCGACGTTCTTCGAAACTTTTGTTTGGAATGATTAGGCCTGATTATTTAGGATAAAATTTCAAAGAAACATAGTGCATAAAACAGAGAAAGTGTCCTTTAAATCGAAACCCTAATTCGGAAACCCTAAACTGGGACGTTTGAACTACGTACTCAAAAAACTGAGTCAGGGTCGACATTCTACGAAACTTTTGTTTGGAATGATTAGGCTTGATGATTTAGGATATAATTTCAAAGAAACATAGTGCATAAAAGAGAGAAATTGTGATTTAGGACGAAACCGTAATTCG
>NW_019269539.1:0-1928 GCF_002738365.1 Cucurbita moschata
AATTCGGAAACCCTAATCTGTGACGTTTGAAGTACATGATAAAAAAACCGTGTCACAGTCAACGTTTTTCGAAATTTCTGTGGGTAATGATCAGGCATGTTGAATTAGAATAGCATTTCGAAGAAACAGGGTGCATAGAACAGTAAAAGAGAGATTAAAATCGAATCCTAATCTGGGACGTTTGAAGTACGTGCTAAAAAAACTGAGTCACGGTCGAAGGTTTTTGAAACTTTCGTTGCCTGGGACGTTTGAAGTACGTGCTAAAAAAACTGAGTCACGGTCGAAGGTTTTTGAAACTTTCGTTGCAAATGATTGGGGCTTGATGATTTAAAATAGAATGTCGAAGAAACGGAGTGTAAAAAACAGTAAAAGAGAGCTTAAAATCGAAACCCTAATTCGGAAACCCTAATCTGTGACGTTTGAAGTACATGATAAAAAAACCGTGTCACAGTCAACGTTTTTCGAAATTTCTGTGGGTAATGATCAGGCATGTTGAATTAGAATAGCATTTCGAAGAAACGGGGTGCATAGAACAGTAAAAGAGAGATTAAAATCGAATCCTAATCTGGGACGTTTGAAGTACGTGCTAAAAAAACTGTGTCACGGTCGAAGGTTTTTGAAACTTTCGTTGCGAATGATTAGGCTTGATGATTTAAAATAGAATGTCGAAGAAACGGAGTGTAAAAAACAGTAAAAGAGTGCTTAAAATCGAAACCCTAATCTGTGACGTTTGAAGTACATGATAAAAAAAAACCGAGTCACGGTCAACGTTTTTCAAAATTTCTTTGGGTAATGATCAGGCATAATGAATTATTATACAATTTCTAAGAAGATGTGTCCATGAAATAATAAAAGCGTGCTTAAAATCGAAACCCTAATTCGGAAACCCTAATCTTTGACGTTTGAAGTACATGCTAAAAAAACGCAGTCACGGTTGACGTCTTTCAAAATTCCTGTCGATAATGATCAGGCATGTTGAATTAGAATAGAATTTCGAAGAAACGGAGTGCATAGAATAGTAAAAGAGAGATGAAAATCGAACTCTAATCTGGGTCGTTTGAAGTACGTGCTAAAAAAACTGAGTCACGGTCGACGTTTCCGCAAACTTTCGTTGCGAATGAATAGGCTTGATGATTTAAATTTGAATGTCAAAGAATCGGAGTGTAAAAAACAGTAAAAGAGTGCTTAAAATCGAAACCCTAATTCGGAAACCCTAATCTGTAACGTGTGAAGTACTTGATAAAAAAAAACCGAGTCACGGTTAACGTTTTTCGAAATTTCTTTGGGTAATGATCAAGCATGTTGAATTAGCATAGAATTTCGAAGAAACGGAGTGCATAGAATAGTAAAAGAGAGATTAAAATCGAACATTAATCTGGGACGTTTGAAGTACATGCTAAAAAAACTGAGTCATGGTCGACGTTTTTTGAAATTTTTCGTTGTGAATTATTAGGCTTGATGATTTAAAATAGAATGTCGAAGAAACGGAGTGTTAAAAACAGTAAAAGAGTGCTTAAAATCGAAACCCTAATTCGGAAACCCTAATCTGTGACGTTTGAAGTACATGATAAAAAAACCGTGTCACAGTCAACGTTTTTCGAAATTTCTGTGGGTAATGATCAGGCATGTTGAATTAGAATAGCATTTCGTCGGATGGAGTAGCATAGAACAGTAAAAGAGAGATTAAAATCGAATCCTAATCTGGGACGTTTGAAGTACGTGCTAAAAAAACTGAGTCACGGTCGAAGGTTTTTTAAACTTTCGTTGCGAATGATTAGGCTTGATGATTTAAAATAGAATGTCGAAGAAACGGAGTGTAAAAAACAGTAAAAGAGTGCTTAAAATCGAAACCCTAATCTGTGACGTTTGAAGTACATGATAAAAAAAAACCGAGTCACGGTCAACGTTTTTCAAAATTTCTTTGGGTA
>NW_019269540.1:0-756 GCF_002738365.1 Cucurbita moschata
TTCCATATTTCAAGCTTAGGACAATCTTTAGTGGATATGGTATGATACTAAAACGAGAAAACAACTTTTCAGATCGAGTTAACGATCCTGTCCCAACGGGGAAAAAAGTTCCTAAGTTAACACCTATTGAATTTGAGTGCAAAATGGCCCTGAAGCGAAAGTGAAAAAAATTCGTATTTGAGCCATTTATATGTGTAAGATTCTTAAAGATGAGCGTTTCCTTACAGATTCGTCGAAAAACATCGAAAGAAACAAAGGTTTTTCAGATAGTGATTCGGGTGCCTCCACGAGGGTCTTTCCATGAGGGTTGAGGTTGTGAAGTCTTGTCGACACGAGTAAATATTTTGTTTTCTTCCATATTTCAAGCTTAGGACAATCTTTAGTGGATATGGTATGAACCTAAAACGAGAAAACAACTTTTCAGATCGAGTTAACGACCCTGTCCCAACGGGGAAAAAAGTTCCTAAGTTAACACCTATTGAATTTGAGTGCAAAATGGCCCTGAAGCGAAAGTGAAAAAAATTCGTATTTGAGCCATTTATATGTGTAAGATTCTTAAAGATGAGCGTTTCCTTACAGATTCGTCGCTAAACATCGAAAGAAACAAAGGTTATTCAGATAGTGATTGGGGTGCCTCCACGAGGGTCTTTCCATGAGGGTTGAGGTTGTGAAGTCTTGTCGACACGAGTAAATATTTTTTTTCTACCATATTTCTAGCTTAGGACAATCTTTAGTGGATATGATATGATACTAAAA
>NW_019269540.1:1108-1926 GCF_002738365.1 Cucurbita moschata
GATTCGGGTGCCTCCACGAGGGTCTTTCCATGAGGGTTGAGGTTGTGAAGTCTTGTCGACACGAGTAAATATTTTTTTTTCTTCCATATTTCAAGCTTAGGACAATCTTTAGTGGATATGGTATGATACTAAAACGAGAAAACAACTTTTCAGATCGAGTTAACGACCCTGTCTCAACGGGGAAAAAAGTTCCTAAGTTAACACCTATTGAATTTGAGTGCAAAATGGCCCTGAAGCGAAAGTGAAAAAAATTCGTATTTGAGCCATTTATATGTGTAAGATTCTTAAAGATGAGCGTTTCGTTACAGATTCGTCGAAAAACATCGAAAGAAACAAAGGTTTTTCAGATAGTGATTCGGGTGCCTCCACGAGGGTCTTTCCATGAGGGTTGAGGTTGTGAAGTCTTGTCGACACGAATAAATATTTTTTTTCTTCCATATTTCAAGCTTAGGACAATCTTTAGTGGATATGGTATGATACTAAAACGAGAAAACAACTTTTCAGATCGAGTTAACGACCCTGTCTCAACGGGGAAAAAAGTTCCTAAGTTAACACCTATTGAATTTGAGTGCAAAATGGCCCTGAAGCGAAAGTGAAAAAAATTCGTATTTGAGCCATTTATATGTGTAAGATTCTTAAAGATGAGCGTTTCCTTACAGATTCGTCGAAAAACATCGAAAGAAACAAAGGTTTTTTCAGATAGTGATTCGGGTGCCTCCACGAGGGTCTTTCCATGAGGGTTGAGGTTGTGAAGTCTTGTCGACACGAGTAAATATTTTTTTTCTTCCATATTTCAAGCTTAGGACAATCTTTAGTGG
>NW_019269541.1:0-1925 GCF_002738365.1 Cucurbita moschata
GGCATTTCTGTAATTATCCATTCTTCCAGGGGTATTTTGGTAATTTACCAGTTTTCGAATATTTTATTATTTCTCGAAAAATCCACAATTTTTCTACAAATTTCTCATCACTTTTTTATCATTTTTTCCCCTTTTTTTGAATCTTGAGATTCCTTCTAGATAAGAAATTACAAATCCGGAAAGATTCTTGATAATTGATCAAATGACTTTTTTGCCCTTTTGATTTACTTTTTCCTTTCCAATCCTTTTCAAAAGGCCTTTTTAACTCCTTGAAATCACTTGTTAGGGTACATGAATGACTGGACTAAGTCCTTTGTTCTTACTTAATCCTTTAATTTTTTTCCTTTCTATCCTTGGGGTCTTTCATGAGTGNATTCCTTCTAGATAAGAAATTACAAATCCGGAAAGATTCTTGATAATTGATCAAATGACTTTTTTGCCCTTTTGATTTACTTTTTCCTTTCCAATCCTTTTCAAAAGGCCTTTTTAACTCCTTATGAGGAATTCATCAAATTCCCTCTTCACAAGTAGCAGTATAACTACTAGATTGCTTTCTTTACTTACAATAAGTCCTCTCTCTATACTAGATTGCTTTCTTTACTTACAATAAGTCCTCTCTCTATATGTGCTTGTGGGACATTACTCTCTTTTATATATAAAAATGGCATAGCCATAATGATATAATAATCCTTATATAAGGATATTTTCTTTTTCTCTCGTACCCACCTTATACATAACATGTTAAATTAACTCATATTTAAAAAAATAATTTCTCTCTTTTGGAGATGCATGGTATCGATCCTCGTACCTCTCACATGCTAAGCGAGCGCTCTACCATCTAAACTACATCCCCACAATCATTACATCACAAAATCCTAAATTTCCCGTCATCAATAATAGTGAAAATGAAGAAATATTGCTACCCAACATGTCATGAATAAGGAAAAATTGAAAAGAAATAATATATTTAATAATAGATAGTCTTATTTTTTGAGATGCGGGATATCCATCCCCGTACCTCTCGCATGCAAAGCAAGCGCTCTACCATGAACTTCAGTGCAATTCATGCTTCATTAAAGAAAATAAAGTTGTATTGAATGCACCTTAGTTTCATTTATGATAAACTCATATGAAACATAATTGCATTAATAGTACTCAGAGTTGGAGTCTATAAGCATTTCATGAACTTCAGTGCAATTCATGCTTCATTAAAGATGAGATAAACTTTAGTTAGGTAAGGGGAATTTTAAATTACTTCATGTGGAGCTTCAATTACTATATGCTAGTTACAATCTTTAGGATTGACTAATTGGACACGAATTCATGGATTTACGAAAATTTCTGTGTAATTATCAACTACAATTTATGTTTTCAACTTTTTAGGACATAATTTAGGTAGTTGTTTTTATGAGTCGTAAACTTGTTTCTTTGCATAATATGGATTTAGTTGAACTATTATTATCGATAAGATGGAGAAAGAAATTGTCTTTGAATTGACTAGGTTCATCGTTGTTGTCTTTTAACTTGTGATTATGCAAAAAGCTTAACTAATATGAACTGTCATGTCACAAGAACTTTAAGGTAAATCAAGAATATACCCTACACATCATTCAAGATGGCAATAAAATGGAGTTAAATTGAATGCACTTTAGTTTCATGTTTGGTGTGTTCAAGATAAAACATAATTGTATTAATGATATTGACATGGAGTCTATAAGAATTTAATGATCTTAAGAGAAATTCATGTTTTTTTAGAGGATACCAACTTTTAAGTACGATTTGAATCTGGTTAAAGAATAGTACGATTTGAAAGTTTTGAATTCTAGACCAAATTTATACCTAATTATTTCTTTTTATGACTAATTATAAATTAAGAGAAAAATATTTTTGTAAAGATAGATTTATCTCTAAAGCTTTCGTGACGA
>NW_019269542.1:0-1925 GCF_002738365.1 Cucurbita moschata
GAATTTCTAAGAAGAGGTGTGCATGAAACAATAAAAGAGTGCTTAAAATCGAAACCCTGATTCGGAAACACTAATCTGTGACGTTTGAAGTACATGCTAAAAAGACCCAGTCACGTTTTGACGTTTTTCAAAATTCCTGTCGATAATGATCAGGCATGTTGAATTAGAATATAATTTCGAAGAAACGGAGTGCATAGAACAGTAAAAGAGAGATTAAAATCGAACCCTAATCTGGGACGTTTGAAGTAAGTGCTAAAAAAACTGAGTCACGGTCGACGTTTTTTGAAACTTTCGTTGCGAATGATTAGGCTTGATGATTTAAAATAGAATGTCGAAGAAACGGAGTGTAAAAAACAGAAAAATAGTGCTTAAAATCGAAACCCTAATTCGGAAACCCTAATCTGTGACGTTTGAAGTACATGATATCGAAAAACCGAGTCACGGTCAACGTTTTTCGAAATTTCTGTTGGTAATGATCAGGCATAATGAATTATTATAGAATTTCTAAGAAGAGGTGTGCATGAAACAATAAAAGAGTGCTTAAAATCGAAACCCTAATTCGGAAACCCTAATCTGTGACGTTTGAAGTACATGCTAAAAAGACCCAGTCACGTTTGACGTTTTTCAAAATTCCTGTCGATAATGATTAGGCATGTTGAAAGATTATATAATTTCGAAGAAACGGAGTGCATAGAACAGTAAAAGAGAGATTAAAATCAAACCCTAATCTGGGACGTTTGAAGTACGTGCTAAAAAAACTGAGTCACGATCGACGTTTTTTGAAACTTTCGTTGCGAATGATAAGGCTTGATGATTTAAAATAGAATGTCGAAGAAATGGAGTGTAAAAAACAGTAAAAGAGTGCTTTAATTCGAAACCCTAAATTCGGAAACCCTAATCTGTGACGTTTGAAGTACATGATAAAAAAAAACCGAGTCACGGTCAACGTTTTTCGATAGTTCTGTGGGTAATGATCAGGCATAATGAATTATTATAGAATTTCTAAGAATAGGTGTGCATGAAACAATAAAAGAGTGCTTAAAATCGAAACCCTAATTCGGAAACCCTAATCTGTGACGTTTGAAGTACATGCTTAAAAGACCCAGTCACGTTTGACGTTTTTCAAAATTCCTATCGATAATGATCAGGCATGTTGAAAGAGAATATAATTTCGAAGAAACGGAGTGCATAGAACAGTAAAAGAGAGATTAAAATCAAACCCTAATTTGGGACGTTTGAAGTACGTGCTAAAAAAACTGAGTCACGATCGACGTTTTTTGAAACTTTCGTTGCGAATGATTAGGCTTGATGATTTAAAATAGAATGTCGGAGAAACGGAGTGTAAAAAACAGTAAAAGAGTGATTTAATTCGAAACCCTAAATTCGGAAACCTTAATCTGTGACGTTTGAAGTACATGATAAAAAAAAACCGAGTCACGGTCAACGTTTTTCGATAGTTCTGTGGGTAATGATCAGGCATAATGAATTATTATAGAATTTCTAAGAAGAGGTGTGCATGAAACAATAAAAGAGTGCTTAAAATCGAAACCCTAATTCGGAAACCCTAATCTGTGACGTTTGAAGTACATGCTAAAAAGACCCAGTCACGTTTGACGTTTTTCAAAATTCCTGTCGATAATGATTAGGCATGTTGAAAGATTATATAATTTCGAAGAAACGGAGTGCATAGAACAGTAAAAGAGAGATTAAAATCAAACCCTAATCAGGGACGTTTGAAGTATGTGCTAAAAAAACTGAGTCACGATCGACGTTTTTTGAAACTTTCGTTGCGAATGACTAGGCTTGATGATTTAAAATAGAATGTCGAAGAAACGGAGTGTAAAAAACAGTGAAAGAGTGCTTTAATTCGAAACCCTAATCTGTGACGTTTGAAGTACATGATAAAGAAAAACCGAGTCACGATC
>NW_019269543.1:0-1856 GCF_002738365.1 Cucurbita moschata
TTTTTTTTTTTTTTTTCTTCTTCCTTAGTTATGGAAGAGTATCAACGGGAGGGGCTTGTCGATCCGATAGAAGATAACAGTAGTAGAAAGCAGAAGGACATGCCAAACTGGGGAAGGAAGAGAAGAAAAAATAAAGCGTTAGAAAAGGAGAAGGAGATTGTAATATGTCCGGTGTGTTTGGAGGGAGTTCGTGAGAAAAGCATACTTGACACCAAGCTCGCCACAATAGAAAGTATTTTATTTGTCGAAGGTGCTCGGTGAAGTATAAGTCGAAGAGTGACTTGTGGTCTCATCAAGAAAAGAACCACAAATAATAAATCAATCGGTTGCTATCTGTCTATATTTTTCTATTATATTTTTCTTCTTTGTTTATGAAATATGAATCTGCCTTATTTACTTATAGATGCAAATATCAATAGTGTGAGTAACTTGGTGTATTACCTAGTGTATTTACTTAGGAAGGTAATGTTTTCATATCTTATGAAATATTATATATATATATTTTAGTTTATAAAATACATATTACCCTTTTCATTAATTTTTTTAATTTCTTTTATATTTTTTTTGGGCCTGAGTTTCCATATGAACTTGGGCTTCAGATTTGGGCCACTTGACTTCGACTCTGGGGTGGGCTGAGTTTTCATATGAACTTGGGCTTCATTCTTTGGGCCACCTGACTTCTACTTTGGTTGGGCTGACTTTCCTTATTAGCTTGGGGTTTAGGTTGCTTGATGAGTAAGTAGATGCTTTTGGACGTTGATCAAATTTTATCCGACTTTCCTTATTATTCATCTAATCCGTTGATAAATCCATATTTTTTAATTTTTGGAGCTATTATATTTAAAAGTAATTATTTAGGAATATATTACAAAGTTCAAATATATTTTAAGAGAAAGGAATTTTGGAATCAAATATTTTTAGAAAAAAAATCAAATAATATAATTAAAAATTGAAACATTAATTGCTATGGGAGCGTTTTTGGAGGAAAAAAAAACATGTGTTTTAAAATGTATAAAAATCAGTTACAGAAATATCAGTTACAGAAAAGGTATAAAATATTTTCCATTGTGGTGAGTTTGATGGTTAAGTAATCTAAACTCTCTCGAAACACACAAAATGAGAGAGTAAAATGTGGAGAATGATGAAATTAAGTTTTATTTATTTATTTATTTAACTTAATTAATTAATTATTTATTTTTAATTTTTTATAACCAACTACTAAAATTTTATAAAATAATCTTTTATTATAAGTAATATATATTTTATATTAATTACAACATATATTAAAAAACACACACAAACATACAAACATACATATAGAAGGAATTCAAATTTATTTATTAACTCTCACCCATGCTCGAATTCAAATTTGAAAAAGATTAAATAGGAAGGATAAACCCCTGTTAAATCCGACAAAAATAAAAAATTTAAAAAAAAAAACTTCAAAAATATTTAGATTATAAAATAACAAAAGAGAAAAATATATACTAAAATAAAATTAAAAAAAAGGAAAAAATCTTAAAAAAAAACGGAATATATATAATACGAAAAAAAAGGAAAAAAAATGGTTTCCAAATTTGTAAACATACACTGTCCGATCACATAGCCTTTTAAATTCGATCTCACTATTCTCGCAAATAAAATATTTTGGTTATATTTTTTCCATTATTATTTACTCACATCAAATATTTCCTAATTTAAATATATTCTTTTTTCTTAATTGATTTTAGGTATAAATAAGCAATAATCTCAGTGTATTCATCAATTTTAAGTTTTCAATATACCATCTAAAATTGAAGTATTGATTTTTGTACGCGGAACCAAGACTCTCTGCTCACTACGGTATTTTTTTTTTT
>NW_019269544.1:0-429 GCF_002738365.1 Cucurbita moschata
AGATAATCTTCAATCTGCATCTTCCAGAAACCGAAATCGGATCCATCGAACTTCTCAATTCCAATCTTTGAACTTTCCATCTTCACAGATCGTGGTGAATTTTGCCTAGCTCTGATACCAGTTGTTATGATCGATACCAGTTGTTAGGATCGCACAACAACGCACACGCTCGATCTAGATGAACACAAAGAGAAGGATAGAGAGAAGTTGCAAGGAGAACTCTGGCTAAAAGGATTTTTTTGTATTGATGACTTCACGTATGTACAGAGAGAATTACAGAGAAAAGTACATTTTCAAAGCTCTACCGGACCAGATATATATATGGTATAGTTTACTATATATAGCTTTACCAGATTTAGCCATCTACTATATATAACTATTTACCATATATAGCTTTACCGGATATAGCTTTACCATATATAGCTTTAC
>NW_019269544.1:598-1923 GCF_002738365.1 Cucurbita moschata
TGGGAAATGATTAGTCTTAATGATTTAGAATAGAATTTTGAAGAAATGGAGTTTATAAAAAAGAGAAAAACTACTCCAAACCGAAACCCTAAACTGGGAGGTTTGAAGTTCGAGCTCAAAAAGACCGAGTCACGTTCGACGTTTTTCGAAACTTTTGTGTTGAATTATTAGGCTTGATGATTAAGAATAGATTTTCAAAGAAATGGAGTGCATAAAATAGAGAAAAAGTGCTTCAAATCGAAACCCTTATTCGAAAACCCTACATTGGGAGGTTCGAAGGAAGTGATCAAAAAATCGAGTCACGATCGACGTTTTTCAAAACATTTCTGGGAAATTATTAGTCTTGATGATTTACAATAGAATTTTGAAGAAACGGAGTTTATAAAAAAGCGAAAAACTACTTCAAACCGAAACCCTAAACTGGGAGGTTTGACGTTCGAGCTCAAAGAAACCGAGCCACGTTCGACGTTTTTCAAAACTTTTGTGTGGAATTATTAGGCTTGATGATTTAGAATAGATTTCTGAAGAAATGAAGTGCATAAAATGGAGAAAAAGTGCTTCAAATTGAAACCATTATTCGGAAACGCTACACTAGGACGTTTGAAGGACGTGATAAAAAAACCAAGTCATGGTCCACGTTTTTCGAAACTTTTGTGGGAAATGATTAGTCTTAATGATTTAGAATAGAATTTTTAAGAAATGGAGTTTATAAAATAGAGAAAAACTGCTTCAAACCGAAACCCTAAACTAGGAGGTTTGAAGTTCGAGCTCAAAAAAACCGAGTCACGGTCGACGTTTTTCGAAACTTTTGTGTTGAATTATTAGGCTTGATGATTTAGAATAGATTTTCAAAGAAATGGAGTGCATAAAATAGAGAAAAAGTGCTTCAAATCGAAACCCTTATTCGAAAACCCTACACTGGACGGTTCGAAGGAAGTGATCAAAAAATCGAGTCACGATCGACGTTTTTCAAAACTTTTATGGGATATGATTAGTCTTGATTATTTAGAATAGAATTTTGTAGAAATGGAGTTTATAAAAAAGAGAAAAACTACTTCAAACTGAAACCCTAAACTGGGAGGTTTGACGTTCGAGCTCAAAGAAACCGAGCCACGGTCGACGTTTTTCAAAACTTTTGCGTGGAATTATTAGGCTTGATGATTTAGAATAGATTTCTGAAGAAATGGAGTGCATAAAATGTTAGGATCGATACCAGTTGTTAGGATCGCACAACAACGCACACCCTCGATCTAGATGAACACAAAGAGAAGGATAGAGAGAAGTTGCAAGGAGAACTCTGGCTAAAAGGATTTTTTATATTGATG
>NW_019269545.1:0-1923 GCF_002738365.1 Cucurbita moschata
ATCATTTTGACCTTGAGAGGTCTCAAGTTCGATCAAGATAATATGATTTAAAATGTGGTTTTTAAACATTGAACCAAGAAGATGAGTATAGAGAATGAAACATATTCTTGACAGAATAAAGATCGTGTCGACTTCAAAAAGTCAAAACAAATTGTGCAATTGTATTCTTTCTACAACTTTCGTTCAGTTGTATTCTTTCTAGGAACTTTTCATTGACTCGAGTCGGACTTCAAAAAGTCAAAAAGAGCATTATTACACAAATTGTTCAATTGCATTCTTTCTAGGAACTTTTCATTATGTTTTCCGCTGTTGTCACAATCCTTTTAAGGAAGATGCGCCCAAATAGCCATAGGTTCGAATCCTGTCACCTTGATGTGGTATTCTCAGGGGCCGAAGTGCAAAGCCCCATAGTCTATCCGTGGTCAGGAAGGCAGGCATATTGTCCGTTGTCGTCACATAGGTCATCTGTCGTCACAATCCTTTTAAGAAAGATGCGCCCAAATAACCGATGAAGAAGTTTCAGAGAGCCATATGTTTGAATCCTGTCACCTTAATGTGGTATTCTAAAGGTCCGAAGAGCAAAGCCCCATAGCCAATCCGTGGTCAGGAAGAAAGGCGAACCGCGCACACTAAAAAAAAAAAGAAGATCTTCTTTTCTATCACACATAGAATTGTCATTCTTTTGTCTTTTGAAACCTCTTACCTTATCAGTCTTAGACAGGTTTTTGGTATCATATATCGAGATAATTATTATGAAAAAGCTATTCCACTAGTGTGACTTAGAAACCCTTTCTTTGTTGTATCAGTCATGCTATTTGAATAGCCTGAAGTCATCATAGCCTCTCTATCAGTTTCGAAGACTCCTTCAGCATCAATGTGCTCCAATGAAAGAAATCAGACCCTTTCCTGAACTAGAATCGGGCATAAAACATCGAGGAGAAAGTCGAAAGTGAGCTCTTTTCGCGTATACGCAGTCTCCAAACCCAATTAGCCCACGGACTGTCTCCTCAACCCTGGCGAGTATGAGTGCTTGGTAAGAGAGAATGTCGAATGAGAAAGACATTCGATTACGGCAACATTCACAACTACAAAAGTGCACTAAACCTAGTAAAGATCTTCGACCTAACGATAATGGAACTTCAAGCCCATTTAATCAATCCGCTTTTTACCTTATTGTTGACCAAATTGGATGCACGCCAGGCCTAAATTCTCTCTCAGTCACTCGGAGACGAAAGGAAGATCATATCCGAAGTTTACGAATCGACGAGAAAGTGGATCTGAGTTCTACACGCTTTAATTTTCAAAAGCTTCGCTTGCCTACGGTACTTTATTCAAGATGTGCAACAATACGGTCATCTCTCAGCCGTGTATAGAGAATTCCTTGATCATTTCCTTGGCGGATAACACAAATGAAATCACTTCCATGACCGCCCATCTTATGAGTCCATTCTTGTCTTGTTCGTTTGGTGTACTATTCTATACCTCTCTCAATTGATAGAAAGACGTTCGGGAGCTGGGAGGGCCTATCGTGAGTGAACTTTTCTTTTCACGGTAGGAAAAGGTAAAGCGGGAGCTGCATATGTCCATGGTGATCAAGGCAGAGCAACTCCTTCTTTAAAAGAGGTAGGTTTTATCGAAACTGTTAGATCTGCTTTCGTTAAAGAAAAATAGGAGCTTTTGGTTTGGCCGATGTCGATTCGTATGGCAATGCGGACTCGACTCAAGATGAGGATTCCGCTTTTCATACTGCTGCTATGAGCCGAAAGAGCTGGTAAGCTATCTCGGTAAACGAAAGAAAAAAGCACGTACGGGTTGACCTTGTTACAAGGGGTGGGGGCCAACCAAAGAAGGTTAGTCGAACTAGGTTAGGACCTTTGATCCGGTTCAGCTAGGTTCTTCCATGCGAGAATGTATGCGTATCGG
>NW_019269546.1:0-1920 GCF_002738365.1 Cucurbita moschata
CACTAAAGATTGTCCTAAGCTTAAAATATGGAAGAAAAAAAACATTTACTCGTGTCGAAAAGACTTCACAACCCCAACCCTTACGAAAAGACCCTCGTGGAGGAACCCGAATGACTATGTGAAAAACTTTTGTCTCTTTCGATGTTTTTCGACGAATCTGTAAGGAAACGCTCAAGTTTAAGAGTCCTACACATATAAATGGTGAAAATACGACTTTTTTTCACTTTCGATTCCGGGCCATTTTGCACTCAAAATCCATAGGTGTTAACATAGGAACTTTTTTTGCCCACTGAGACAGGGTCGTTAACTCGATCTGAAAAGTTGTTTTCTCGTTTCAGTATCATACCATATCCACTAAAGATTGTCCTAAGCTTAAAATATGGAAGAAAAAAAACATTTACTCGTGTCGAAAAGACTTCACAACCCCAACCCTTACGAAAAGACCCTCGTGGAGGAACCCGAATGACTATGTGAAAAACCTTTGTTTCTTTCGATGTTTTTCGACGAATCTGTAAGGAAACGCTCAAGTTTAAGAGTCCTACACATATAAATGGTGAAAATATGACTTTTTTTCACTTTCGATTCCGGGCCATTTTGCACTCAAAATCCATAGGTGTTAACATAGGAACTTTTTTTGCCCACTGAGACAGGGTCGTTAACTCGATCTGAAAAGTTGTTTTCTCGTTTCAGTATCATACCATATCCACTAAAGATTGTCCTAAGCTTAAAATATGGAAGAAAAAAAACATTTACTCGTGTCGAAAACACTTCACAACCCCAACCCTTACGAAAAGACCCTCGTGGAGGAACCCGAATGACTATGTGAAAAACCTTTGTTTCTTTCGATGTTTTTCGACGAATCTGTATGGAAACGCTCAAGTTTAAGAGTCTTACTCATATAAATGGTGAAAATACGACTTTTTTTCACTTTCGATTCCGGGCCATTTTGCACTCAAAATCCATAGGTGTTAACATAGGAACTTTTTTTGCCCACTGAGACAGGGTCGTTAACTCGATCTGAAAAGTTGTTTTCTCGTTTCAGTATCATACCATATCCACTAAAGATTGTCCTAAGCTTAAAATATGGAAGAAAAAAAACATTTACTCGTGTCGAAAAGACTTCACAACCCCAACCCTTACGAAAAGACCCTCGTGGAGGAACCCGAATGACTATGTGAAAAACCTTTGTTTCTTTCGATGGTTTTCGACGAATCTGTAAGGAAACGCTCAAGTTTAAGAGTCTTACTCATATAAATTTGATAATACGACTTTTTTTCACTTTCGATTCCGGGCCATTTTGCACTCAAAATCCATAGGTGTTAACATAGGAACTTTTTTTGCCCACTGAGACAGGGTCGTTAACTCGATCTGAAAAGTTGTTTTCTCGTTTCAGTATCATACCATATCCACTAAAGATTGTCCTAAGCTTAAATCATGGAAGAAAAAAAACATTTACTCGTGTCGAAAAGACTTCACAACCCCAACCCTTACGAAAAGACCCTCGTGGAGGCACCCGAATGACTATGTGAAAAACCTCTGTTTCTTTCGATGGTTTTCGACGAATCTGTAAGGAAACGCTCAAGTTTAAGAGTCTTACTCATATAAATGGTGAAAATACAACTTTTTTTCACTTTCGATTCCGGGCCATTTTGCACTCAAAATCCATAGGTGTTAACATAGGAACTTTTTTGCCCACTGAGACAGGGTCGTTAACTCGATCTGAAAAGTTGTTTTCTCGTTTCAGTATCATACCATATCCACTAAAGATTGTCCTAAGCTTAAAATATGGAAGAAAAAAAAACATTTACTCGTGTCGAAAACACTTCACAACCCCAACCCTTACGAAAAGACCCTCGTGGAGGAACCCGAATGACTATGTGAAAAACCTTTGTTTCTTTCGATGTTTTTCGACGAATCTGT
>NW_019269547.1:0-1370 GCF_002738365.1 Cucurbita moschata
GAAACTTTTGCGGCAAATGATTAGGCTTGATGATTTAGAATAGAATTTCAAAGTAACGGAGTGCAGAAAACAGCAAAATTGTGCTTAAAATCGAAACCTTCATTCGAAACCCTGATTTTTGACGTTCAAAGAACGTGCTAAAAATAACCGAGTCACGGTCGACGTTTTTCGAAACTTTTGCGGCGAATGATTAGGCTTCATGATTTAGAATAGAATTTCGAAGTAACGGAGTGCAGAAAACAGTAAAAGAGTGCTTAAAATCGAAACCTTCATTCGAAACCCTGATTTTTGACGTTCAAAGAACGTGCTAAAAATAACCGAGTCACGGTCGACGTTTTTCGAAACTTTTGCGGCGAATGATTAGGCTTGATGATTTAGAATAGAATTTCGTAGTAACGGAGTGCAGAAAACAGTAAAAGAGTGCTTAAAATCGAAACCTTAATTCGAAACCCTGATTTTTGACGTTCAAAGAACGTGCTAAAAATAACCGAGTCACGGTCGACGTTTTTCGAAACTTTTGCGGCGAATGATTAGGCTTGATGATTTAGAATAGAATTTCGAAGTAACGGAGTGCAGAAAACAGTAAAAGAGTGCTTAAAATCGAAACCTTAATTCGAAACCCTGATTTTTGACGTTCAAAGAACGTGCTAAAAATAACCGAGTCACGGTCGACGTTTTTAGAAACTTTTGCGGCAAATGATTAGGCTTGATGATTTAGAATAGAATTTCAAAGTAACGGAGTGCAGAAAACAGCAAAATTGTGCTTAAAATCGAAACCTTCATTCGAAACCCTGATTTTTGACGTTCAAAGAACGTGCTAAAAATAACCGAGTCACGGTCGACGTTTTTCGAAACTTTTGCGGCGAATGATTAGGCTTCATGATTTAGAATAGAATTTCGAAGTAACGGAGTGCAGAAAACAGCAAAAGAGTGCTTAAAATCGAAACCTTCATTCGAAACCCTGATTTTTGACGTTCAAAGAACGTGCTAAAAATAACCGAGTCACGGTCGACGTTTTTCGAAACTTTTGCGGCGAATGATTAGGCTTCATGATTTAGAATAGAATTTCGAAGTAACGGAGTGCAGAAAACAGCAAAAGAGTGCTTAAAATCGAAACCTTCATTCGAAACCCTGATTTTTGACGTTCAAAGAACGTGCTAAAAATAACCGAGTCACGGTCGACGTTTTTCGAAACTTTTGCGGTGAATGATTAGAATTGATGATTTAGAATAGAATTTCGAAGTAACGGATTGCAGAAAACAGTAAAAGAGTGCTTAAAATCGAAACCTTAATTCGAAACCCTGATTTTTGACGTTCAAAGAACGTGCTAAAAATAACCGAGTCACGGTCGACGTTTTTCGAAACTTTTG
>NW_019269547.1:1737-1921 GCF_002738365.1 Cucurbita moschata
AACCGAGTCACGGTCGACGTTTTTCGAAACTTTTGCGGCGAATGATTAGGCTTGATCATTTAGAATAGAATTTTGAAGTAACGGAGTGCAGAAAACAGTAAAAGAGTGCTTAAAATCGAAACCTTAATTCGAAACCCTGATTTTTGACGTTCAAAGAACGTGCTAAAAATAACCGAGTCACGGT
>NW_019269548.1:0-1918 GCF_002738365.1 Cucurbita moschata
ACCCAAGAGAAATAAAATCCTTTGTAACAACCCGGAAAAACAAGATAAAATAATAAAAATAATAATAATAATAGATAAATAAATAAATAAATAACTAATAAAAATATATATATATATTAAAAAAAAAACATTTGTGAACCGATCCCTCCTCGGTTTAGTCTCTCACCACTGCTTCCTTAAAAATAAATTTAGGAATAAATCAAGAATTCTTTTCTGGGAAGATTTACCCAGAATTTCTTCATTCCTACCAAAACAAATAGAAAAAAAAAACAAAAGGTTTTAGCAGATTTTGTTGGGCCGAGAAGATGCATCATTTGAAGAGGTCGGTAGTCGTATGTTAAATCTTCCTCTTATTTTATTAAGTAATATTAATTTTGTTACAATTATTTAGTTTTGAATTAGAGATTAAATGAAAAGAATTTTGTATGAGTTTTAGGAAATGACGACCAATTATATTTTAGATCTCCCGAACTCTTCAGATCTCCTGAATTGTTGCAATGATTTAGGCTGTCAATAAGTTTATATGAATTATAGAAAAAGAACCTAACAAAATGAATCGATTGAATTAAAAACTAAGAATATAATTATTAACTAAATCAGAAGGAAGATAAAGGAAAGAAGAGATGGAAATCCAGAATACGGTTAACACTGAAAAGAGAAAAAAAAAATTTGGAAGGAAGGATAGATTAACAAAATTGGCCAATAATATCTCCAAAATAATTACAGTGCAAGATGGAAGATAGAAGATTGAGAAAAGATTTTGTTGAATATAATTTTAAAAGAAATAAAACAGGAAACGTAAGAGAGCAAGGAACTCCATCAATTTCGTCTAATAGAAAATATCAGAATTTAAGAATGGCCAATGTAAATTAGAGAAATAATTTTATAGGGTTCAAACTTGAAATTGATGTCATGGGCTCACATAGGTTAACTTGGAGTTCAATGGACTTTCATTAAGGATAACGATGGAATCGAACTTTCGTTAAGGATATATTCGTGACAACGACTTAAGCTAACCAGGTAAGTGACCTTACTATCGGCATGGTTATATTTGATGTTGACACGTGCCCTGTGGTTCGGCACGTGTCATATATATTGATATGTGTGAATTGTCTGTGGATCGATATGCTTCCTATATGTTATGTTATTTATGCTGCTTAGTTGATGTGATATGAATGCATGTGACGATGTGTGGCCCTTGTATGATTTTGGCTTGTTGTATGAGTATTGAAATGCAACTGAATGAATTGTATGACATGAAATACGGTAAATTGCATGATACATAACCCCGCTAGGAATATGTATGATATGTAACGAAATGAGAATGAGAATGACACGTAAGCATGAAAACGTGACACGGGGTTATGTTCATTAAATGATGACTGTAGGACTAGTGGGACCTCATGCATATTGCGTGATCATGCATTTGGGGGGATACCCCTATCCCATCACGAGGGTACGGACGCGTACATCCAAATGGCAGGACAACGATCGTTATGCCCTGCATAGCGCTGCCGTGACGGTTTTAGTTTTAACGGGTCCCGGTGGGCCCCCAGAGCATGCCCACCGGCTAGGGACAGTGGCCCAGCGGTGTGCGAACTAGCTGGTGAGCCCATACTCGCACGTATGGGCTGCGTGTAGAGTATATGGTACACGTCCACGATTACCTGTTAAGATTACACCATTGGGAAAACGAAACGAAACGAAAAAGAAACGAAACGAAACGAAAGATAGGTCCCATCATTTCATTGCATGTGATTGTTGCATTTAACCCCAATAGTGGGGTCACTAACTGAGTATTTCTTTAAATACTCAAGCCATGTGCTACTACATTTTTCAGGTTAAGGTAAGGCATTCCTGTACGGCTGACGATGGCATCGCAACTCGAGATCATGGCACATGCATAGGATAGTGGCAT
>NW_019269549.1:0-1847 GCF_002738365.1 Cucurbita moschata
ATCGGGATACTTACATTACGACTTATGATTTTCGATATTTATGTGCGTCGTGGTGTTATGCAGACCCTTTCTCTCTGTGCTGTTCAACATGAACTCGTTAGCAAATGCTAGCCCATCGAGCCAGATCAAGGGGGTGTGCGAGCCCACCTGGTGGGTCCATGCTCACATACATGGGTCATGTGAGAGAAGAACTGCACATCCAATCTTGCCCGGACTAAAAAAACTGTCTAAGGCCATGTTGTGATATGTTAAAAGAATAGGTCTCCCCATAGCACGACACGTGCAGGGCCACAACACACACGTTATCCATGCATCAAACCATTCATCCAATCAAGCTAGTAGGGAAACCACTTAGTTGGTTGTCCAATGGCGAGTTACAAATTATCCTCAGAACTAGGTTAAACCTGCTTGTCTAAGTCCAATTCAAACTAGGTGAGTTTTTGAGATTGAGTTAATACATAATATATGATCCAACTCTTCTAACCGTATTAACTAAATCCATTTTTGGCTGAAAAATAACTTAAAGTTATCGACTAGTAGACATACCTCAAATACTTTAAGAAATAGTCTCGACTAGGAGATTCTTCCCTACATTTATTTTTTTTTTTTTTATTTATTTCTCTTCTTATCTCATTTTTAGCTAATTTTGACGACTTTAATAATTCTAGGTCTATTCTCATGCTAATCTCTTTGCAAAAATTGATATAGATAATTTTGATATTTAATTTTCTAACCCAAATTGATGGAATTGTGAGGAAGAGAGAATTTGAACTTTTTTTCGTATTGATATAGGGGATGGTCTCTTAGACAGTGATTCTTTCTTTCCCATGTGGACCTCCGTAATGCTGAAAGGATGAATTTGAAGATCGGTAGATCGTCTGATTAGTTGATTTTATGTGGAGACCGATGATGCATGTTACACATATTTCCTAGAAACTATATGTTCAATACTCTTTTAAGTTATATTTGAAGAAATTTAATAGAAACGATTTGATTTCCTGCTTAAGCAGCGATTCCTAAACAAAAAAAATCATGCTCTTCATTTTTTAATAAAGTGGTACAACATATTTTCTCCTATTTACGTTGTAAATTTAACTAAATTACTCTTTAGGTTCTTCACGGTCAAAAATGTAATGAAAGTAGATATATGAAATAGGAAATTCAAACCTGGCAAATTATAACCTTCCCCATTAATTTTTTATTATTATTATTGAATATGTATTATACTCATAGTTACATTTAATGAAGGCCACTAATATAACCTTAAAATTGGGATGAACATTTGGGTAGATGAGTTAGTCATATTGGTGTTAGGTCAACATAGGTGGTGTTATAAGTTTTTTAGGATGCATCCAAAATAAATCTTAGATTACTTCCATAGTGTAATGGAAGGAGTATGTGGTGTAGGAGGAGGATGGTCGGATGTTCTTCGGCTCGGCCCAGACGGAGGAATGGGTACACCTTTCGGTAACATTCCAAAGTTGATTTTAGGCCAAAGAACATGCGGTGGAGGAGGTGGATAGTTTGACGTCCTTTGACTCGGCCCAGACGGAGGAATGGGTACACCTTTCGGTAACATTCCAAAGTTGATTTTAGGCCAAAGAACATGCGGTGGAGGAGGTGGATAGTTTGACGTCCTTTGACTCGGCCCAGACGGAGGAATGGGTACACCTTTTGGTAACATTCCAAAATTGATCTTAGATTGTGTGTTTAAAATGACAGATGATGCATGCGGGGAAGGAGGAGGATAGTCTGACGTCCTTTGACTCGGCCCAGACGGAGGAATGGGTACACCTTTTGGTAACATTCCAAAATTGATCTTAGATTGTTTCCTTAAAATTACAGGT
>NW_019269550.1:0-1912 GCF_002738365.1 Cucurbita moschata
AGAGTGCCGAAGTGGGCAGGACAGTTGCCGGTCATAATTATAATCAGTTGGGAGTTGAAGCCAAGACTACCTGAAGTTCATTAGTGTCGTATGTCGACACCTCAATATGGGTAGATCTACCCGTCAAGCAAAACCAAGCTCACCTGACAAGAGCTTGCAGTTCCGAAGTAAGACAAAGCAGCTGAAACAGAAAGCACCATGATGGTGCCTTCCAAAGAACCATTCACAGTAGAGGAATAGTGTCAGTGGTTGCAAGCAGAGAAGCCGAGAGTCAAAGAAGACAAGCGTCGGCCGAGTGCAGAAGCCGTATACAATGTAAGTCCTTATGGGGGGACGACCTTGCTGCAAAGAGGCAGCTGAGTTCGAGCGGGGGAGAGTAACATCAATAAGTCTCTCACCCCGTAAAGGTGCTCGGACATACGAGCACACGTGTATTCCTTGAGTCACCACCTTGTGCCTAGGGTTGATGACTCCACCAACAGATGTCAAGACCAGTATCCGCTCGAGAAGTGAGCAACAAGCTGGAAGTTCAGACACAACAGTAGTCACACGATGTGACAAAATACAAAGAGTTGGCCGAAAGTTAGCGCCAACAACTGAAGAGACTGTCAAAGAGTTGACTTTGCTCAATAGGAGGAGTGGTCGCAACCAAAGAGTGTTGCGGCCGGGCTTGCGAGCCCCACCCCAAGGGGTGAACCAATTCATAGGAGAAGTGGTCGCAACCAAAGAGTGTTGCGGCTGGGCTTGCGAGCCCCACCCCGAGGGGTGCACTAGTTTATGTGATCCGAAGAGGATACACACACTGGGGCCAAGTTGGCCAAAATAGGGCAAGAATGCCCTCTGAAGTCCATACTTGTCTGGTGAGTGTCTGCAAAGAGAGTCAGCCTCACCCACAACTATGGCAAACGCTGAAGAGTCACGTCTACGTTGCGAGTCTCGGTGGCCGAGTCCAAGATGGGCGAACAACAGAATTAGGTCCGAATGGGGATAGCCGTAGATAAAGGAACAAGCCTAAGTGAGGACAAGTTCACCCAACAACTGACCAAGTCAAGAGTCAGAACGTGGTGCCACCTGACAAAAGAGAAGTCAGAAGCATCCACTCGAACTTGTCCCAAGTTGGCATAAGACGTCAGCAAGGAGAGCATTATGACAACAGATCGTCAGGTGCTCAACAATAGAAGATTTTTCTGAAGCACAACCAAATCCAGCGAGTCAAGTCGCCAACAGTCGAAAAGTCGGATCGTCATCGGGACGATGCCGAGATTGAGTGAGGGAGAACTTCACAATAGGTGGGGCGAACGCGCCCGAGAAAGTCATCGAGGACGATGACTAAATCAAGTAGGGGAGAATGTCACAATCCGNGCGTGCGCGCGGTGGGCGGTCGGGGGGAGCACGCGCGCGCGATGGGGGGGAGCGTGCGCGCGCACGGTGTCACAACCTTACTATGAAGAGAGTAGGTTGTGACCCTCACGCCATGACAAGCAAAGGGGCGTCCCTCAAGAGACGCCCATCCGGCCATATGCGGGCCAACGTGGAAGAATGCCATGATGCGATCGAGGAGGACGATGCATCATCCAACACACCACCACGCAAAGTGGGCATCGAAGACATGTTGAGACACAAGCATAACAGAGACATCAGCATAGACATGAAGGACAAGATAGGCTTGTTGAAGGGCCGGGTAGGGCCCCGGGCCTTAACCTCAAAAGTCGAGGTTCCGGAAGGAATTTGGTCATGCGGTTCGGGAGTTAAGTCCGTCCATATGAAATATGAATGCTCGCCAAATTTGGTGTCAATCGGACATGGGACGGACAATGCACGACACCGTATGACACCTCACGAAAATCATGTCTACTCCTGGTAGAATGAAAATGGCTCAAAATGTACTATAGGGGGTACCATGGTGTTAGCT
>NW_019269551.1:0-1911 GCF_002738365.1 Cucurbita moschata
AAATCGAAACACTAATTCGGAAACCCTAATCTGTGACGTTTGAAGTACATTATATCAAAAAACCGAGTCACGGTCTACATTTTTCGAAATTTCTGTTGGTAATGATCAGGCATAATGAATTATTATAGAATTTCTAAGAAGAGGTGTGCATGAAAAATTAAAAGATTGCTTAAAATCGATACCCTAATTCGGAAACCCTAATCTGTGACGTTTGAAGTACATGCTAAAAAGACCCAGTCACGTTTGACGATTTTCAAAATTCCTGTCGATAATGATCAGGCATGTTGAATTAGAATATAATTTCGAAGAAAGGGAGTGCATAGAACAGTAAAAGAGAGATTAAAATCGAACCCTAATCTGGGACGTTTGAAGTACGTGCTAAAAAAACTGAGTCACGGTCGACGTTTTTTGAAACTTTCGTTGCGAATGATTAGGTTGATGATTTAAAATAGAATGTCGAAGAAAGGGAGTGTAAAAAACAGTAAAAGAGTGCTTTAATTCGAAACCCTAAATTCGGAAACCCTAATCTGTGACGTTTGAAGTACATGCTAAAAAGACCCAGTCACGTTTTGACGTTTTTCAAAATTTCTGTCAATAATGATCAGGCATGTTGAATTAGAATATAATTTCGAAGAAACGGAGTGCATAGAACAGTAAAAGAGAGATTAAAATAGAACCCTAATCTGGGACGTTTGAAGTACGTGCTAAAAAAACTGAGTCATGGTCGACGTTTTTTGAAACTTTCGTTGCGAATGATTAGGCTTGATGATTTAAAATAGAATGTCGAAGAAAGGGAGTGTAAAAAACAGTAAAAGAGTGCTTTAATTCGAAACCCTAAATTCGGAAACCCTAATCTGTGACGTTTGAAGTACATGATAAAAAAAAAACCGAGTCACGGTCAACGTTTTTCGAAATTTCTGTGGGTAATGATCAGGCATAATGAATTATTATAGAATTTCTAAGAAGAGGTGTGCATGAAACAATAAAAGAGTGCTTAAAATCGAAACCCTAATCTGTGACGTTTGAAGTACATGCTAAAAAGACCCAGTCACGTTTTGACGTTTTTCAAAATTCCTGTCGATAATGATCAGGCATGTTGAATTAGAATATAATTTCGAAGAAAGGGAGTGCATAGAACAGTAAAAGAGAGATTAAAATCGAACCCTAATCTGGGACGTTTGAAGTAAGTGCTAAAAAAACTGAGTCACGGTCGAAGTTTTTTGAAACTTTCGTTGCGAATGATTAGGCTTGATGATTTAAAATAGAATGTCGAAGAAACGGAGTGTAAAAAACAGAAAAATAGTGCTTAAAATCGAAACCCTAATCTGTGACGTTTGAAGTACATGATATCGAAAAACCGAGTCACGGTCAACGTTTTTCGAAATTTCTGTGGGTAATGATCAGGCATAATGAATTATTATAGAATTTCTAAGAAGAGGTGTGCATGAAACAATAAAAGAGTGCTTAAAATCGAAACCCTAATTCGGAAACCCTAATCTGTGACGTTTGAAGTACATGCTAAAAAGACCCAGTCACGTTTGACGTTTTTCAAAATTCCTGTCGATAATGATCAGGCATGTTGAAAGAGAATATAATTTCGAAGAAAGGGAGTGTAAAAAACAGAAAAATAGTGCTTAAAATCGAAACCCTAATTCGGAAACCCTAATCTGTGACGTTTGAAGTACATGCTAAAAAGACCCAGTCACGTTTGACGTTTTTCAAAATTCCTGTCGATAATGATTAGGCATGTTGAAAGATTATATAATTTCGAAGAAACGGAGTGCATAGAACAGTAAAAGAGAGATTAAAATCAAACCCTAATCTGGGACGTTTGAAGTACGTGCTAAAAAAACTGAGTCACGATCGACGTTTTTTGAAACTTTCGTTGCGAATGATTAGGCTTGATGATTT
>NW_019269552.1:0-1909 GCF_002738365.1 Cucurbita moschata
ACCAGGGTTTCCGAATTAGGGTTTCGATTTTAAGCACTCCTTTACTGTTTTCTGCACTTCGTTACTTCGGAATTCTATTCTAAATTATCAAGCCTAATCATTCGCCGCAAAAGTTTCAAAAAACGTCAACCGTGACTCGGCTTTTTTAGCACGTTCTTCGAATGTCCAAAATCAGGGTTTCCGAATTAGGGTTTCGATTTTAAGCACTCTTTTACTGTTTTCTGCACTTCGTTACTTCGAAATTCTATTCTAAATCATCAAGCCTAAACATTCGCCGCAAAAGTTTCGAAAAACGTCGACCGTGACTCGGCTTTTTTAGCACGATCTTCGAATGTCCAAACTTAGGGTTTCTATATTAGGGTTTCGATATTAAGCACTCTTTTACTGTTTTCTGCACTCCGTTACTTCGGAATTCTATTCTAACTTATCAAGCCTAATCATTCCCCGCAAAACTTTCAAAAAACGTGGATCGTGACTCTGTTTTTTTAGCACGTACTACGATTTCCAAAATCAGGGTTTTCGATTAAGGGTTTCGATTTTAAGCACTCTTTTACTGTTTTCTGCGCTCCGTTACTTCGAAATTCTATTCTAAATCATCATGCCTAATCATTCGCCGCAACAGTTTCGAAAAACGTCGACCGTGACTAGGCTTTTTGAGAACGTTCTTTGAATGTCTAAAATTAGGGTTTCGATTTTAAGCACTCTTTTACTGTTTTCTGCGCTCCGTTACTTCGAAATTCTATTCTAAATCATCAAGCCTAATCATTCGCTGCAACAGTTTCGAAAAACGTCGACCGTGACTCGGCTTTTTTAGAACGTTCTTTGAATGTCTAAAATTAGGGTTCCGATATTAAGCACTCTTTTACTGTTTTCTGCACTTCGTTACTTCGAAATTCTATTCTAAATCATCAAGCCTAATCATTCGATGCAAAAGTTTCAAAAAACGTCGACCGTGACTCGGCTTTTTTAGCACGTTCTTCGAAGTTCCAAAACCAGGGTTTCCGAATTAGGGTTTCGATTTTAAGCACTCCTTTACTGTTTTCTGCACTTCGTTACTTCGGAATTCTATTCTAAGTTATCAAGCCTAATCATTCGCCGCAAAAGTTTCAAAAAACGTCGACCGTGACTCGGCTTTTTTAGCACGTTCTTCGAAGTTCCAAAACCAGGGTTTCCGAATTAGGGTTTCGATTTTAAGCACTCCTTTACTGTTTTCTGCACTTCGTTACTTCGGAATTCTATTCTAAATTATCAAGCCTAATCATTCGCCGCAAAAGTTTCAAAAAACGTCGACCGTGACTCGGCTTTTTTAGCACGTTCTTCGAATGTCCAAAATCAGGGTTTCCGAATTAGGGTTTCGATTTTAAGCACTCTTTTACTGTTTTCTGCACTTCGTTACTTCGAAATTCTATTCTAAATCATCAAGCCTAAACATTCGCCGCAAAAGTTTCGAAAAACGTCGACCGTGACTCGGCTTTTTTAGCACGATCTTCGAATGTCCAAACTTAGGGTTTCTATATTAGGGTTTCGATATTAAGCACTCTTTTACTGTTTTCTGCACTCCGTTACTTCGGAATTCTATTCTAACTTATCAAGCCTAATCATTCCCCGCAAAAGTTTCAAAAAACGTGGATCGTGACTCTGTTTTTTTAGCACGTACTACGATTTCCAAAATCAGGGTTTTCCATTAAGGGTTTCGATTTTAAGCACTCTTTTACTGTTTTCTGCACTCCGTTACTTCGAAATTCTATTCTAAATCATCAAGCCTAATCATTCGACGCAAAAATTTCAAAAAACGTCGACCGTGACTCGGCTTTTTTAGCACGTTCTTCGAAGTTCCAAAACCAGGGTTTCCGAATTAGGGTTTCGATTTTAAGCACTCCTTTACTGTTTTCTGCACTTCGTTACTTCG
>NW_019269553.1:0-1907 GCF_002738365.1 Cucurbita moschata
TTGATGTGGTATTCTCAGGGGCCGAAGTGCAAAGCCCCGTAGTCTATCCGTGGTCAGGAAGGCAGGCATGTTGTCCGTTGTCGTCACATAGGTCATCTGTCGTCACAATCCTTTTAAGAAAGATGCGCCCAAATAACCGATGAAGAAGTTTCAGAGAGCCATATGTTTGAATCCTGTCACCTTAATGTGGTATTCTAAAGGTCTGAAGAGCAAAGCCCCATAGCCTATCCGTGGTCAGGAAGAAAGGCGAACCGCGCACACTAAAAAAAAAAAGAAGATCTTCTTTTCTATCACACATAGAATTGTCATTCTTTTGTCTTTTGAAACCTCTTACCTTATCAGTCTTAGACAGGTTTTTGGTATCATATATCGAGATAATTATTATGAAAAAGCTATTCCACTAGTGTGACTTAGAAACCCTTTCTTTGTTGTATCAGTCATGCTATTTGAATAGCTTGAAGTCATCATAGCCTCTCTACCAGTTTCGAAGACTCCTTCAGCATCAATGTGCTCCAATGAAAGAAATCAGACCCTTTCCTGAACTAGAATCGGGCATAAAACATCGAGGAGAAAGTCGAAAGTGAGCTCTTTTCGCGTATACGCAGTCTCCAAACCCAATTAGCCCACGGACTGTCTCCTCAACCCTGGCGAGTATGAGTGCTTGGTAAGAGAGAATGTCGAATGAGAAAGACATTCGATTACGGCAACATTCACAACTACAAAAGTGCACTAAACCTAGTAAAGATCTTCGACCTAACGATAATGGAACTTCAAGCCCATTTAATCAATCCGCTTTTTACCTTATTGTTGACCAAATTAGATGCACGCCAGGCCTAAATTCTCTCTCAGTCACTCGGAGACGAAAGGAAGATCAGATCCGAAGTTTACGAATCGACGAGAAAGTGGATCTGAGTTCTACACGCTTTAATTTTCAAAAGCTTCGCTTGCCTACGGTACTTTATTCAAGATGTGCAACAATACGGTCATCTCTCAGCCGTGTATAGAGAATTCCTTGATCATTTCCTTGGCGGATAACACAAATGAAATCACTTCCCTGACCGCCCATCTTATGAGTCCATTCTTGTCTTGTTCGTTTGGTGTACTATTCTATACCTCTCTCAATTGATAGAAAGACGTTCGGGAGCTGGGAGGGCCTATCGTGAGGGAACTTTTCTTTTCACGGTAGGAAAAGGTAAAGCGGGAGCTGCATATGTCTATGGTGATCAAGGCAGAGCAACTCCTTCTTTAAAAGAGGTTTGTTTTATCGAAACTGTTAGATCTGCTTTCGTTAGAGAAAAAATAGGAGCTTTTGGTTTGGCCGATGTCGATTCGTATGGCAATGCGGACTCGACTCAAGATGAGGATTCCGCTTTTCATACTGCTGCTATAAGCCGAAAGAGCTGGTAAGCTATCTCGGTAAACGAAAGGAAAAAGCACGTATGGGTTGACCTTGTTACAAGGGGTGGGGGCCAACCAAAGAAGGGTAGTCGAACTAGGTTAGGATCTTTGATCCGGTTCAGCTAGGTTCTTCCATGCGAGAATGTATGCGTATCGGTATCCTCTTTAGGAACAGTTGCTTCCTCTTTTTGTTTAAACGTTTGGAGAAACCTGCTAAGCCCACCTTTTTTACCAGGTGTGATTCAATCTTTCAGCTCAAACTTTTCTATTGTCCTACGGAAAAGGTAGGAGTACGACTATCTTTTCCTTTTCTTGCCTGAGCCAAGGGATCATTCAGTTTCTACCAAAAAGTTTGCTATTTATTAGTTGCCGTAATCGAATGTATTTTTCATTTCATGTTAGCTCCTCCAAGAGCTTCCTAGTCTGTAGTAGACGAAACCTTGGACTTCTATCGGACTTATAGCATTGCATGGTGAGATCGCCGTTGAGGGTTGACCTTACAGGAGATC
>NW_019269554.1:0-1907 GCF_002738365.1 Cucurbita moschata
GCGGGCCCATTCTCGATGGCATGACCGAACGAGTTTATGATGAGCGACGACATCCCGAGACTCGGGATGGCGTCAAGACATATGGACCCTGTCGATGGGGATCGAGATGGCAAGACGAGATGCGACGCTGTATTGAGAGACCTTGGCCCGAGCAGAGGCAAGGTCGAGCCGAATGAGTTGGCCTAGCGTAGAGGCAAGTCGGATGTGTCGCAGATGATTGAACATACACGCACAGGCGGCGTGTGTGGTTGAACAAGCTTGGATTCCGCACAAGCGATGTTCGATTGGCGAAGACAAACCTCGCCTAAGGTCCGACGAAGCCACAAAGCCGGGGCGAAAAATATAATGGGGCTTAATTCCCCTTAAGGCTGGTCGTGAGCGTGTATAGATCACGACGCCGCACGGTCAAAGATATAGGACCGTGACAGTTGGTATCAGAGCCACACTTTGTGTGTCTAGTCGGGCAAGATAGTCAAGAGAAATGAACCCAAGAGTTGATCGAAGACCTTGCAAGTGTGTCAAGAGTGCCGAAGTGGGCAGGACAGTTGCCGGTCAGAATTATAATTAGTTGGGGGTCGAAGCCAAGACTACCCGAAATTCATTAGTGTCGTGTGTCGACACCTCAATATGGGTAGATCTACCCGTCAAGCAAAAACCAAGCTCACCTAACAAGAGCTTGCAGTTCCGAAGTAGACAAGACAGATGAAACAGAAAGCACCATGACGGTGCCTTCCAAAGAACCATTCACAGTAGAGGAATAGTGTCAGTGGTTGCAAGCAGAGAAGCCGAGAGTCAAAGAAGACAAGCGTCGGCCGAGTGCAAAAACCGTATACAATGTAAGTCCTTATGGGGGGACGACTTTGCTGCAAAGAGGCAGCTGACTTCGAGCGGGGGAGAGCAACCTCAATAAGTCTCTCACCCCGTAAAGGTGCTCGGACATACGAGCACACGTGTATTCCTTGAGTCACCACCTTGTGCCTAGGGTGGATGACTCCACCAACAGATGTCAAGATCAGTATCCGCTCGAGAAGTGAGCAACAAGCTGGAAGTTCACACACAACAGTAGTCACACGATGTGACAAAATACAAAGAGTTGGCCGAAAGTAGTGCCAACAACTGAAGAGACTGTCAAAGAGTTGACTCTGCTCAATAGGAGAAGTGATCGCGACCAAAGAGTGTTGCGACTGGGCTTGCGAGCCCCACCCCGAGGGGTGCACTAGTTCACAGGAGAAGTGGTCGCGACCAAAAGAGTGTCGCGGCTGGGCTTGCGAGCCCCACCCTGAGGGGTGAACTAGTTTATGTGATCCGAAGGGGATACACACACTGGGGCCAAGTTGGCCAAAATAGGGCAAGAGTGCCCTCCGAAGTCCATACTTGTCTGGTGAGTGTCTGCAAAGAGAGTCAGCCTCACCCACAACTATGGCAAACGCTGAAGAGTCACGTCTACGTTGCGAGTCTCGGTGGCCGAGTCCAAGATGGGCGAACAACAGAAATAGGTCCGAATGGGGATAGCCGTAGATAAAGGAACAAGCCTAAGTGAGGACAAGTTCACCCAACAACTGACCAAGTCAAGAGTCAGAACGTGGTGCCACCTGACAAAAGAGAAGTCAGAAGCATCCACTCGAACTTGTCCCAAGTTGGCATAAGACGTCAGCAGGGAGAGCATTATGACAACAGATCGTCAAGTGCTCAACAATAGAAGATTTTTCTGAAGCACAACCAAATCCAGCGAGTCAAGTCGCCAACAGTCGAAGAGTCGGATCGTCATCGGGACGATGCTGAGATTGAGTGAGGGAGAACTTCACAATAGGTGGGGCGAACGCGCCCGAGAAAGTCATCGAGGACGATGACTAAATCAAGTAGGGGAGAATGTCACAATCCGCAATATGATTGTGACTTGAGTAAGT
>NW_019269555.1:0-1906 GCF_002738365.1 Cucurbita moschata
GTTATGATTGATATCTCTTGGTTCATATCATACAACACTTCTTCAAGAAGATTCGTCCTCTAATCTATTTGTGAAACTTTGCTACAAAAAATAAGTTATGGAAATACGAAGGACCTCCCAACACTCTCTCACGAGTATACACTTAAGGAATTTTAGGTCACTCTGTTTGCACTCATTTACACAAATGAAGCTCTCATTCTCACCTCTCAAATTTTTTAGTAGAGCCCAGATTGAATTTTTATTTTGGATCGATTAAAAACTAAAAAGAGAAAAACAAATTGAAAAGAAATGCAAAGGAAACATATATCCGATTTTGAGCCTGAAGCTCTGATACCAAATGATATGGAAATCAACCTAAGGGAAAGTATGGAACGGATTACCTTGATGATCAAGATCAAGAGTAAAGAAAACTAGTTTCTAAACTCGTGATTCGAATCACTCCACAAGAGGTTTGATCAATACTACTTGAATGACTCTAGCATGCAAATTCTAAACACAAGAATTTGCAAAAAAAGTTTAGCTCTCAACAAAGCTAAAATAGAAATTCTATTTTTAATTCCAAAATCTGATGTCTAATCAAAGAAAAGAAGGCTTTATATAGTGGAATATGGTAACCTATACAATATAACTTCCATATTAAAATGGCTAGTTAATAGTGGAATATGGTAACCTATACAATATAACCTTAACTCCTATATTTAAAACCAGCTTAAATATGACAAACAAATAGTTCAACTATAATTAAATAGTGCAATGAATGAAATGTGCTTATTAGTCATCCTTGAACTAGTTTCGTAAATTCAGCGGAGTTCATTAAATGCAACTTAAAGTGCATTTAATTCATCTCTTTCTTGAAGCTCAACTTTGCACAACATATAAGGGAGGTCTCCAACGTCTTCTAGAATTTCCTTTGATGAGCTCACCATAGCTTGAATATAACTATATAAGGTTTGTTGTAGCTTCTTACCTTGCTCTTTTGCTTTTATCTTGTTCAAGAAGGAACAGGATTGAATATGCTCGGACATGTGAGTGAGCTTCTCTTTCATTTGTTGAGTCTTGACTGTCAGTTTCAGGATCAAGAAGAAATAAGTGAAGTAGCTGAGTAGAGGGGCAATGAATAAGGAGTCTCCCTTCAAACACACACTTACAACTCTTTCTTGTCTTGCTTTCATCTTTCAAAGCTGCTAAGGCAATAAAATTGTGAGACCCGTAGGGCAAATGAGCAAAGCCGTGAGACAGTAAAGGAAAGGAGAGGAGTGAAATCAGGTGAATGAGTTTACTGTTCATTCATAAATAGGTTAAGGGGAAGGATCAGATCAATAATAGTCTTCCCTTGTGATATTAACCAAGAGACATCAATCATACAATATACTTCAATGAAGATGTGAACAATGAAGATGTGAAGAAAAGGTTGTCAAAATTATCAAAAGATGTTTCAATTCATGCTACATTGAAGAAGAATGAAGTTTGATTGTTATAAATTTTGAGTGGGTTATAATTTAGAGTAATTTAGAGTTATTGTATTTTAAGACTTTTTATTTAATTTCGGCTACATTTACATAATGGCTAATTATGGCCATAAAGTGTGAATGTTACAACTTTTGGAATACCTTTAATAGTTTCATTTTGAGGCTATATAAAGTCATGTATGTTGTATTTGTAAGGTAGACTTGGAAAATATATCAAAAGAAGCATTTGTGCTTTTCTTTAGCCAATGGCTAAGTTTATTTGCAACTCTATGTAGTTTAAGTTGCATGTAGAATCATTCAAGCTCGACAAGATCAATCTTGCTTGTGGAGTGATTCGAATCTCAATCAAGTGTTCTTGTCTTGAGATATTTGATCAACAAGAATCATTGAAGCTAGACATGATCGATCTTGCTTCTGGAGTGATTCGAATCTCAAAC
>NW_019269556.1:0-227 GCF_002738365.1 Cucurbita moschata
CCTTAGGTCTTCATAGCTTTTCTCTCGGCTTTGTGCGGTTTGTATCCTAGCTTTAATCTTCTGGACTGCGGTGTTGGTAATTTGCACTAGCTTTGGCCCAATAGTTGTCATTTGCCCCCCTTCTTCCAAAAAGATAGGGGATCGAAATCTTCGTCCATAAAGAACCTCGTATGTGGCCATTTGTATGGTGGCTTGGCAAGTATTATTATAAGCGAATTTCATAAGGG
>NW_019269556.1:498-1904 GCF_002738365.1 Cucurbita moschata
TAGACTGAAGATTTGAAGGTCACATGTGTTTTATCCACGTTCAACGCACCTAATACAAGTTTATTACCTGACTGTACAATCTAAAAACATAACTTGCTTATTCAATCTAAAATTAGTCATTATTTCTTTTTTCAACATAATGAATTAGCAAAAATACCTTTACTTATGAATTTTTATTTTTAATATTAGCAAGGATAGCTCTGTTGGGAGAGCGTCAGACTGAAGATTTGAAGGTCACGTTTTGATCTCCACGTTCACCGCACCTGATTCTAGTTGCATAACCCGACTATTCAATCTAAAATTAGTCATTGTTCCTTTCTGAAATCTCAATGAATTATCGGAAATACCTAACGTGTTATAGTTCACCGCACCTTATACAAGTTGGATAACTTGAATATCTTATTAAAAATTAGTGATTATTTCTATTTAAAATTTCAATGAAGTAGCGAAAATACCTTTACTGATGAATTTTCATTTCTAACGATTGCGGGGATAGCTCAGTTGGGAGAGCGTCAGACTGAAGATTTGAAGGTCACGTTTTGATCTCCACGTTCACCGCACCTGATTCTAGTTGCATAACCCGACTATTCAATCTAAAATTAGTCATTATTTCTTTTTAATATCTCAATGAATCGGCGAAAATATATTTACTGATGAATTTTCATTTCTAACGATTGCGGGGATAGCTCAGTTGGGAGAGCGTCAGACTGAAGATCTGAAGGTCACGTGTTCGATCCACGTTCACCACACTTGGTTCACATTTGCATAATTTGACTATTCTTTTCAAAATTAGTGATTATAACTGGCATAGGTTGACTAAGTTGATTATTCATTTTTTTTATGTTATTTGGGATGGCTTAGTTGGGAGAGCATTAGATTGAATATTGGAAGGTCTTGTGTGTTCGATTTGCATTCATTGCACCTTATGGTTTAGTCGATTATTATTTCTTTTTTAAAATATAATTAATCAGTGTTCATTTGGGAGAGTGTCAAACTAAAGATTTCAATGTCACGTGTTCAAACTAAACATTAACAATTTGAATCACCTCAATCCCGCTTGTTGAACTTGACCAAATGTCTATAACATAACAATAACAAAGGTACAAAGTAACACTAACAAAGGTACGAAGTTCATAAAAGTCTTTTTAATCTAAAATACCATTGAACTTGACCATTATAGTGCCTCTCAAACGTAGGTAAAGTTTAAATTCGAGTCTCTTTGTCAAACTCACTCGGGTGCTCATCTCAACCATGATGGCGTTCAACAAGAGAGACCTCAAAAATAGCCGAATTATCGCATTAACCATTTGAATTACCTCAACACCACTTGTTGAAATTGAAACAAATATCTATAACATAACACTAACATAGGTACGATGTTCATCAAAGTTTTTTATCTAAGATAC
>NW_019269557.1:0-1905 GCF_002738365.1 Cucurbita moschata
AGCACGTTCTTCGAACGTCCAAAATCAAGGTTCCGAATTTTGGTTTCGATTTTAAGCACTCTTTTACTGTTTTCTGCACTCCGTTACTTCGAAATTCTATTCTAAATCATCACCCTTAATCATTTGCCGCAAAAGTTTCGAAAAACGTCGACCGTGACTCGGTTTTTTTAGCTCGTTCTTCGAACGTCCAAAATCAGAGTTCCGAATTACGGTTTCGATTTTAAGCACTCTTTTACTGTTTTCTGCAGACCGTTACTCCGAAATTCTATTCTAAATAATCAAGCCTAATCATTCGCCGCAAAAGTTTCGAAAAACGTCGAACGTGACACGGTTTTTTAAGCACGTTCTTCGAACGTCCAAAATCAGGGTTCCGAATTAGGGTTTCGATTTTAAGCACTCTTTTACTGTTTTCTGCAGACCGTTACTCCGAAATTCTATTCTAAATAATCAAGCCTAATCATTCGCCGCAAAAGTTTCGAAAAACGTCGAACGTGACACGGTTTTTTAAGCACGTTCTTCGAACGTCCAAAATCAGGGTTCCGAATTAGGGTTCCGATTTTAAGCACTCTTTTACTGTTTTCTGCAGACCGTTACTCCGAAATTCTATTCTAAATAATCAAGCCTAATCATTCGCCGCAAAAGTTTCGAAAAACGTCGAACGTGACACGGTTTTTTAAGCACGTTCTTCGAACGTCCAAAATCAGGGTTCCGAATTAGGGTTCCGATTTTAAGCACTCTTTTACTGTTTTCTGCAGACCGTTACTCCGAAATTCTATTCTAAATAATCAAGCCTAATCATTCGCCGCAAAAGTTTCGAAAAACGTCGAACGTGACACGGTTTTTTAAGCACGTTCTTCGAACGTCCAAAATCAGGGTTCCGAATTAGGGTTCCGATTTTAAGCACTCTTTTACTGTTTTCTGCAGACCGTTACTCCGAAATTCTATTCTAAATAATCAAGCCTAATCATTCGCCGCAAAAGTTTCGAAAAACGTCGAACGTGACACGGTTTTTTAAGCACGTTCTTCGAACGTCCAAAATCAGGGTTTCCGAATTAGGGTTCCGATTTTAAGCACTCTTTTACTGTTTTCTGCAGACCGTTACTCCGAAATTCTATTCTAAATAATCAAGCCTAATCATTCGCCGCAAAAGTTTCGAAAAACGTCGAACGTGACACGGTTTTTTAAGCACGTTCTTCGAACGTCCAAAATCAGGGTTCCGAATTAGGGTTCCGATTTTAAGCACTCTTTTACTGTTTTCTGCAGACCGTTACTCCGAAATTCTATTCTAAATAATCAAGCCTAATCATTCGCCGCAAAAGTTTCGAAAAACGTCGAACGTGACACGGTTTTTTAAGCACGTTCTTCGAACGTCCAAAATCAGGGTTCCGAATTAGGGTTCCGATTTTAAGCACTCTTTTACTGTTTTCTGCAGACCGTTACTTCGAAATTCTATTCTAAATAATCAAGCCTAATCATTCGCCGCAAAAGTTTCGAAAAACGTCGAACGTGACACGGTTTTTTAAGCACGTTCTTCGAACGTCCAAAATCAGGGTTCCGAATTAGGGTTCCGATTTTAAGCACTCTTTTACTGTTTTCTGCAGACCGTTACTCCGAAATTCTATTCTAAATAATCAAGCCTAATCATTCGCCGCAAAAGTTTCGAAAAACGTCGAACGTGACACGGTTTTTTAAGCACGTTCTTCGAACGTCCAAAATCAGGGTTCCGAATTAGGGTTCCGATTTTAAGCACTCTTTTACTGTTTTCTGCATTCCTTTACTTCGAAATTCTGATCTAAATCATCAACCTTAATCATTCGCCATAAAAGTTTCGAAAAACGTCGATCGTGACTCGGTTTTTTTAACACGTTCTTCGAACGTCAAAAATCAGGGTTCCGAATTAGGGTT
>NW_019269558.1:0-247 GCF_002738365.1 Cucurbita moschata
GACTCAGTTTTTTAAATACGTAGTTCAAACGTCCTAGTTTAGGGTTTCCAAATTAAGGTTTCGATTTAAAACACATTTTCTCTGTTTTATGCACTGTGTTTCTTTGGAATTATATTTTAAATCATCATGCCTAATCATTCCAAACAAAAGTTTCGAAGAACGTCGACCGTGACTCGGTTTTTGAAATACGTAGTTCAAACGTCCCAGTTTAGGGTTTCCAAATTAGGGTTTCGATTTAAAGCACACT
>NW_019269558.1:656-1903 GCF_002738365.1 Cucurbita moschata
TAAGCATTCCAAACAAAAGTTTCGAAGAACAGCGACCGTGACTCAATTTTTGAAATACGTAGTTCACACGTCAGAGTTTAGGGTTACCAAATTAGGGATTCGATTTAAAGCACACTATATCTGTTTTATGCACTGTGTTTCTTTGAAATTATATCCAAAATCATCAGGCGTAATCATTCCAAACAAAAGTTTCGAAGAACGTCGACCGTGACTCGGTTTTTTAAATACGTAGTTCAAACGTCCCAGTTTAGGGTTTCCAAATTAGGGTTTCGATTTAAAGCACACTTTCTCTGTTTTATGCACTGTGTTTCTTTGAAATTATATCCTAAATCATCAGGCGTAATCATTCCAAACAAAAGTTTCGAAGAACGTCGACCGTGACTCGGTTTTTTAAATACGTAGTTAAAACGTCCTAGTTTAGGGTTTCCAAATTAAGGTTTCGATTTAAAACACACTTTCTCTGTTTTATGCACTGTGTTTCTTTGGAATTATATCCTAAATCTTCAGGCGTAATCATTCCAAACAAAAGTTTCGAAGAACGTCGATCGTGACTCGGTTTTTTAAATATGTAATTCAAACGTCCCAGTTTAGGGTTTCCAAATTAGGGTTTCGACTTAGAACACACTTTCTCTGTTTTATGCACTGTGTTTCTTTGAAATTATATCCTAAATCATCATGCCTAAGCATTCCAAACAAAAGTTTCGAAGAACGTCGACCGCGACTCGATTTTTGAAATACGTAGTTCACACGTCAGAGTTTAGGGTTACCAAATTAGGGATTCGATTTAAAGCACACTATATCTGTTTTATGCACTGTGTTTCTTTGAAATTATATCCAAAATCATCATGCCTAATCATTCCAAACAAAAGTTTAGAAGAACGTCGACCGTGACTCGGTTTTTGAAATACGTAGTTCAAACCTCCCAGTTTAGGGTTTCCAAATTAGGGTTTCGATTTAAAGCACACTTTCTCTGTTTTATGCACTGTGTTTCTTTGAAATTATATCCTAAATCATCAGGCCTAATCATTCCAAACAAAAGTTTCGAAGAACGTCGACCGTGACTCGGTTTTTTAAATACGTAGTTCAAACGTCCCAGTTTAGGGTTTCCAAATTAAGGTTCCGAGTTAAAGCACACTTTCTCTGTTTCATGCACTGTGTTTCTTTGAAATTATATCCTAAATCATCAGGCGTAATCATTCCAAACAAAAGTTTCGAAGAACGTCGATTGTGACTCAGTTTTTTAAATA
>NW_019269559.1:0-1100 GCF_002738365.1 Cucurbita moschata
TATCATACCATATCCACTAAAGATTGTCCTAAGCTTAAAATATGGAAGAAAAAAAACATTTACTCGTGTCGAAAAGACTTCACAACCTGAACCCTTACGAAAAGACCCTCGTGGAGGCACCCGAATGACTATGTGAAAAACCTTTGTTTCTTTCGATGTTTTTCGACGAATCTCTAAGGAAACGCTCAAGTTTAAGAGTCTTACACATATAAGTTGTGAAAATACGACTTTTTTTCACTTTCGCTTCCGGGCCATTTAGCACTCAAAATCCATAGGTGTTAACATAGGAATTTTTTTTGCCCATTGAGACAGGGTCGTTAACTCGATCTGAAAAGTTGTTTTCTCGTTTTAGTATCATACCATATCCACTAAAGATTGTCCTAAGCTTAAAATATGGAAGAAAAAAAAACATTTACTCGTGTCGAAAAGACTTCACAACCTCAACCCTTACGAAAAGACCCTCGTGGAGGCACCCGAATGACTATGTGAAAAACCTTTGTTTCTTTCGATGTTTTTCGACGAATCTCTAAGGAAACGCTCAAGTTTAAGAGTCCTACACATATAAGTTGTGAAAATACGAATTTTTTTCACTTTCGCTTCCGGGGCATTTTGCACTCAAAATCCATAGGTGTTAACATAGGAACATTTTTTGCCCATTGAGACAGGGTCGTTAACTCGATCTGAAAAGTTGTTTTCTCGTTTTAGTATCATACCATATCCACTAAAGATTGTCCTAAGCTTAAAATATGGAAGAAAAAAAACATTTACTCGTGTCGAAAAGACTTCACAACCTCAACCCTTACGAAAAGACCCTCGTGGAGGCACCCGAATGACTATGTGAAAAACCTTTGTTTCTTTCGATGTTTTTCGACGAATCTCTAAGGAAACGCTCAAGTTTAAGAGTCCTACACATATAAATAGTTAAAATACGACTTTTTTTCACTTTCGCTTCCGGGGCATTTTGCACTCAAAATCCATAGGTGTTAACATAGGAACATTTTTTGCCCATTGAGACAGGGTCGTTAACTCGATCTGAAAAGTTGTTTTCTCGTTTTAGTATCATACCATATCCACTAAAGATTGTCCTAAGCTTAAAATAT
>NW_019269559.1:1375-1902 GCF_002738365.1 Cucurbita moschata
TTCGCTTCCGGGCCATTTTGCACTCAAAATCCATAGGTGTTAACATAGGAACATTTTTTGCCCATTGAGAAAGGGTCGTTAACTCGATCTGAAAAGTTGTTTTCTCGTTTTAGTATCATACCATATCCACTAAAGATTGTCCTAAGCTTAAAATATGTTAGAAAAAAAACATTTACTCGTGTCGAAAAGACTTCACAACCTCAACCCTTACGAAAAGACCCTCGTGGAGGCACCCGAATGACTATGTGAAAAACCCTTGTTTCTTTCGATATTTTTCGACGAATCTGTAAGGAAACGCTCAAGTTTAAGAGTCTTACACATATAAGTTGTGAAAATACGACTTTTTTTCACTTTCGCTTCCGGGCCATTTTGCACTCAAAATCCATAGGTGTTAACATACGAACTTTTTTTGCACATTGAGACAGGGTCGTTAACTCGATCTGAAAAGTTGTTTTCTCATTTTAGTATCATACCATATCCACTAAAGATTGTCCTAAGCTTAAAATATGGAAGAAAAAAAACATTTA
>NW_019269560.1:0-269 GCF_002738365.1 Cucurbita moschata
AAAAAAACCGAGTCACGGTCAACGTTTTTCGAAATTTCTGTGGGTAATGATCAGGCATAATGAATTATTATAGAATTTCTAAGATGAGGTGTGCATGAAACAATAAAAGAGTGCTTAAAATCGAAACGCTAATTCGTAAACCCTAATCTGTGACGTTTGAAGTACATGCTAAAAAGACCCAGTCACGTTTGACGTTTTTCAAAATTCCTGTCGATAATGATCAGGAATGTTGAATTAGAATATAATTTCGAAGAAACGGAGTGCATAGA
>NW_019269560.1:300-1902 GCF_002738365.1 Cucurbita moschata
GAAACATTCGTTGCGAATGATTAGGCTTGATGATTTAAAATAGAGTGTCGACGAAACGGAGTGTAAAAAACGGTAAAAGAGTGCTTAAAATCGAAACCCTAATTCGGAAACCCTAATCTGTGACGTTTGAAGTACATGATAAAAAAAAAAACCGAGTCACGGTCAACGTTTTTCGAAATTTCTGTGGGTAATGATCAGGCATAATGAATTATTATAGAATTTCTAAGATGAGGTGTGCATGAAACAATAAAAGAGTGCTTAAAATCGAAACCCTAATTCGGAAACCCTAATCTGTGACGTTTGAAGTACATGCTAAAAAGACCCAGTCACGTTTGACATTTTTCAAAATTCCTGTCGATAATGATCAGGCATGTTGAATTAGAATATAATTTCGAAGAAACGGAGTGCATAAAACAGTAAAAGAGAGATTAAAATCGAACCCTAATCTGGGACATTTGAAGTACGTGCTAAAAAAACTGAGTCACGGTCGACGTTTTTTGAAACTTTCGTTGCGAATGATTAGGCTTGATGATTTAAAATAGAATGTCGAAGAAACGGAGTGTAAAAAACAGTAAATGAGTGCTTAAAATCAAAACCCTAATACGGAAACCCTAATCTGTGACGTTTGAAGTATATGATAAAAAAAAAACCGAGTCACGGTCAACGTTTTTCGAAATTTCTGTGGGTAATGATTAGGCATAATGAATTATTATAGAATTTCTAAGAAGAGATGTGCATGAAACAATAAAAGAGTGCTTAAAATCGAAACCCTAATTCGGAAACCCTAATCTGTGACGAGACCCAGTCACGTTTGACGTTTTTTAAAATTCCTGTGGATAATGATCAGGCATGTTGAATTAGAATATACTTTCAAAGAAACGGAGTGCATAGAACAGTAAAAGAGAGATTAAAATCGAACCCTAATCTGGGACGTTTGAAGTACGTGCTAAAAAAACTGAGTCACGTTCGACGTTTTTTGAAACTTTCGTTGCGAATAATTAGGCTTGATGATTTAAAATAGAATGTGGAAGAAACGAAGTGTAAAAAACAGTAAAAGAGTGCTTTAATTCGAAACCCTAAATTCGAAAACCCTAATCTGTGACGTTTGAAGTACATGATAAAGAAAAACCGAGTCACGGTCAACGTTTTTCGAAATTTCTGTGTGTAATGATCAGGCATAATGAATTATTATAGAATTTCTAAGAAGAGGTGTGCATGAAACAATAAAAGAGTGCTTAAAATCGAAACCCTAATTCGGAAACCCTAATCTGTGACGAGACCCAGTCACGTTTGACGTTTTTTAAAATTCCTGTCGATAATGATCAGGCATGTTGAATTAGAATATAATTTCAAAGAAACGGAGTGCATAGAACAGTAAAAGAGAGATTAAAATCGAACCCTAATCTGAGACGTTTGAAGTACGTGCTAAAAAAACTGAGTCACGATCGACGTTTTTTGAAACTTTCGTTGCGAATAATTAGGCTTGATGATTTAAAATAGAATGTGGAAGAAACGAAGTGTAAAAAACAGTAAAAGAGTGCTTTAATTCGAAACCCTAAATTCGAAAACCCTAATCTGTGACGTTTGAAGTACATGATAAAA
>NW_019269561.1:0-676 GCF_002738365.1 Cucurbita moschata
TTTGATCAACAAGAATCATTGAAGCTAGACATGATCGATCTTGCTTCTGGAGTGATTCGAATCTCAAACAAAGTGTTCTTGACTTGAGATATTCGATCAACAAGGTAATCCGAATCTTACTCCCCTTATAGTGATTCCTTATCTTATCAACATGTTTTCTCAGATATTTTCTCAAAACATTATATATTAAGCGCATAGGTGTTCTAGGAGCATTAGTTAACCTAAAAGGCATAACAAGTCATCCATACAATCCAAACTTAATATTGAAAATTGTTTTCCATTCATCTCCTATGTGCATTCTAATTTGGTGATATCCAGATTTCAAAATAATTTTTATAAATAGACATGAACCGTGCAATAAATCAAGCATATTGTCTAACCTAGGAATAGGATGTTGATACTTAAACGTGTTTTTGTTGATGACTCTATTATCCATGCATATGCGCCAAGTTTCATCTTTCTTCGGCACCAATAAGTCTCGTATAGAACATGTGATATGAACCACGACCAAGGAATTTCCATACTTTCCCTTGGGTTGATTTCCATATCATTTTGGTATCAGAGCTTTAGGCTCACGATCGGATATATGTTTCATTGCGCTTATCTCTTTTAATTTTCTTATAATTTTTTTTTCTCAGTTTGTGTAGAATGTTCATGTTCTATCACAAAAATATAT
>NW_019269561.1:686-1555 GCF_002738365.1 Cucurbita moschata
ATGTTCATGTTCTATCACAAAAATATATAACAAAAAAAAAAAAAATTCTTATGTTCTTTAAAGTGTTAGATCTGGATCTTATCAACACTTTGTTCTTCTTTAAGATTTCTAAATCAATTTTCTTGTTGGTAAATTGTTTAGATTTTGCCAATCAGAAGAAAAAAAAAACCATTGAAATAAAGAAAGCATATGATGTTAAATGTCTTTCGTTTTTCCTCTTGATTACTATATGTAACTCTCATATGTTACTACGTCTAAATTAGTCCTTAATCATTTTCTTTCTTTAATTCGTTTCTTTGTCGTTATTCGGATTGCTCCTTCAATACCCTTGTTTATNAAAAAAAAAAAAAATTCTTATGTTCTTTAAAGTGTTAGATCTGGATCTTATCAACACTTTGTTCTTCTTTAAGATTTCTAAATCAATTTTCTTGTTGGTAAATTGTTTAGATTTTGCCAATCAGAAGAAAAAAAAAACCATTGAAATAAAGAAAGCATATGATGTTAAATGTCTTTCNTTTTTCCTCTTGATTACTATATGTAACTCTCATATGTTACTACGTCTAAATTAGTCCTTAATCATTTTCTTTCTTTAATTCGTTTCTTTGTCGTTATTCGGATTGCTCCTTCAATACCCTTGTTTATATGTTGAGTGTGCTGTCTATTCACTTTGAATTGCACTTAGCTCTATAACATAGCTTGTCTCACATCCCAATTTGTTTTTTTTGGAGTGTGATTTGTGTGTGCTCAATTGTGAGGGTGAGTTTGCAAGGGAGTGACACATTGCTTCGAGTGTTGAGTGCTAAACACGAGTGAACTACATTTACGAGTGAATACACGTGAGGGAGCGCTTGTGAGGTCCTTTTTTTTTT
>NW_019269561.1:1692-1947 GCF_002738365.1 Cucurbita moschata
AAATCAAGCACGACAGAGGATTCCACAACCTACGCCCTCAACCGATACATATGAAGGCGACAATTCTGATCACCACGAGGATAATCCACATGCGGTTGGTCCTGGCTTGATGCGAGGGAGAGACCATAGAAGAAGGTATCATAATTTACAACAACGAGTTCCTTATGATGATAGAATTGATCGTAACGTGGGGAGCATCAAATTAAAACTTCCCAAGTTTTATGGCAAAACCGATCCAGAGGAGTACCTTCAATG
>NW_019269562.1:0-1896 GCF_002738365.1 Cucurbita moschata
CGGCTAATTAAATATAACTTAAGTCTAGGTGATTTTTCTAAATCTTACCTCACTTAAGCATGCTCATAAAACTGGGCTAACTAAGCTCAAGTACTGGTCCGATCTCCAGGTAGTAGGTGTTCCGTAAACCGTCAACTGAAGTACCTCCAGCCTTAGACAAGATCGTGCTAGGTGAGCTTTCTCGTAACCGCAATTTTGTAAGACATCGACCTATTTCAACTATTAAAATTGATCGTGCTCGGTTCTTAACCCTAAGTGAGCATGCACTTATCTTTATTATAGATTTTAACGTCTATCTCGTTTTATGACGTTGAAAATAACCTATAACATCCATCTAACATGCTTTATATAACAATTATATAATCATCCATTCCATGCAATAATATAACACATGCGGAAGCAATTTGGATCTTAGGCACTTTTAGAACATCAATTATAGTAAATAACTAGCATGTTCATGAGTATTAAAACTTAATGAGTTTAAATACTAACATTTTGTAGTTCAAACTTCTTTTTCCTCACGAACCGGTTTCAAACCCACCCTAGTGTCTTCTCCACTATCCTCCGGCCTTAGAACGGGATTGTGGAATCCGGTGAGTGACTAAACTTGGGAGGGATTTTGTATATGTGAAGAGAGTGTTTTTGAGAGGTTTTTGTCAAGGTTTTTCACCAAGAAGAAGAAGACCTTCCATGTACCATGATCACTCTATTTAAAGAGTCATATTTGCATGTTCATGCAAATTTGAGATCACCAAATTTTGACACTTAAAATTCAATTCAAATGTTTGGGATTATGTGGCAAGCATGCATGTTTGAGTTAACCAAATTTTGACACTCAAAATTCTACTCAAACTTGTGGGGTTCATTTGACATGCATGCAAGTTTGGTTAAACCAAATTTTGACACTTAAAAATTCCATTAACATGGATTTTTCCATTAAATGAAGTCAACATTTTGACTTTCTTCATTTTAATTCAACAATTAATTTGAATAATGAATTCCAAATTAAAGTAACATTAAATGATTAATTAAACTATTTAATTAATATTTAATATTAACTCGAATGCCAATCCCAATCAATTCCGACACATAATTGATTAAGATATTTAAATCTTATTTAAATATCTCAGATTCTCTCTTTTTGTTTAATTCGTAAATAAAACAAAAATGCGGTTAAACATATCGTATATATGTAACGCATATTCCCTAATTTGAATTCGAACACTTCGAACTCACTCGTCACACTGTTCTATGGTTTAGTTCGATATGAGCTAGCAGAGGGACCTAATGGACCTATAGATCATGGGCTCCAACAATTCAAGATTAACCGGCTAAACTCATTAACCTTGTTAACCAACATTCGTTAACTACTAGGACACTCCACTATAGCCTAGTAGTTGCACTCCCCTCACTATAGATATATTTCTATCCATTTGATATAACCATGATTAGTAAGTCGATCCTTCACATGTTGGTCGTAACTAGAGCTGGGTCAATTTACCGTTGTACCCCTAAAGTTACTTCTTGTTCCTTATGTCTCACTAATTCTCTAATGAACAATTGGTTTGTGGTCCAACCAGTGAACCGAATCCCTCTCAGGCTAATGAGAGGGTGGAGCCCCTTGTTCAAGACCTGGAGTCAGTGCTTAAGGGAACTACCTCTCTTCTATCCCTAAAAGTGGGTAGGAGCGAATTCCATCTTGCACCCCACGTCCCCAGCCATTCACCTAGTCTTACCCCTGAAATGGGAAGCCTATTGAGTCAGCGAACTAGAGTCACTCTCACCCATGCAAATCTAAGGATAATTCCGAATAAACAGGAGTTCATGGTTAGCTCAGAATTTAAACCGAGTTACCTAGGTTATCGAATGAAAAGAAAATCAGTCTCAACAGTAAAC
>NW_019269563.1:0-1895 GCF_002738365.1 Cucurbita moschata
ACCCTAATTCGGAAACCTTTATCTGTGACGTTTGAAGTACATGCTAAAAACACCCAGTCACGTTTGACATTTTTCAAAATTCCTGTCGATAATGATCAGGCATGTTGAATTAGAATATAATTTCAAAAAACGGAGTGCATAGAACAGTAAAAGAGAGATTAAAATCGAACCCTAATCTGGGACGTTTGAAGTACGTGCTAATAAAAACTTAGTCACGATCGACGTTTTTTGAAACTTTCGTTGCGAATGATTAGGCTTGATGATTTAAAATAGAATGTCGAAGAAACGGAGTGTAAAAAACAGTAAAAGAGTGCTTAAAATCAAAACCCTAATACGGAAACCCTAATCTGTGACGTTTGAAGTAGATGATAAAAAAAAACCGAGTCACGGTCAACGTTTTTCGAAATTTCTGTGGGTAATGATCAGGCATAATGAATTATTTTAGAATTTCTAAGAAGAGGTGTGCATGAAACAATAAAAGAGTGCTTAAAATCGAAACCCTAATTCGGAAACCCTAATCTGTGACGTTTGAAGTACATGCTAAAAAGACCCAGTCACGTTTGACATTTTTCAAAATTCCTGTCGATAATGATCAGGCATGTTGAATTAGAATATAATTTCGAAGAACCGGAGTGCATAGAATAGTAAAAGAGAGATTAAAATCGAACCCTAATCTGGGACGTTTGAAGTACGTGCTAATAAAAACTTAGTCACGATCGACGTTTTTTGAAACTTTCGTTGCAAATGATTAGGCTTGATGATTTAAAATAGAATGTCGAAGAAACGGAGTGTAAAAAACAGTAAAAGAGTGCTTTAATCCGAAACCCTAAATTCGAAAACCCTAATCTGTGACGTTTGAAGTACATGATAAAAAAAAACCGAGTCACGGTCAACGTTTTTCGATATTTCTGTGGGTAATGATCAGGCATAATGAATTATTATAGAATTTCTAAGAAGAGGTGTGCATGAAACAATAAAAGAGTGCTTAAAATCGAAACCCTAATTCGGAAACCCTAATCTGTGACGTTTGAAGTACATGCTAAAAAGACCCAGTCACGTTTGACGTTTTTCAAAATTCTGGTCAATAATGATCAGGCATGTTGAAAGAGAATATAATATCTAAGAAACGGAGTGCATAGAATAGTAAAAGAGAGATTAAAATCGAACCCTAATCTGGGACGTTTGAAGTACGTGCTAAAAAAACTTAGTCACGGTCGACGTTTTTTGAAACTTTCGTTGCGAATGATTAGGCTTGATGATTTAAAATAGAATGTCGAAGAAACGGAGTGTAAAAAACAGTAAAAGAGTGCTTAAAATCGAAACCCTAATTCGGAAACCCTAATCTGTGACGTTTGAAGTACATGATAAAAAAAAACCGAGTCACGGTCAACGTTTTTCGAAATTTCTGTGGGTAATGATCAGGCATAATGAATTATTATAGAATTTCTAAGAAGAGGTGTGCATGAAACAGTAAAAGAGTGCTTAAAATCGAAACCCTAATTCGGAAACCCTAATCTGTGACGTTTGAAGTACATGATAAAAAAAAACCGAGTCACGGTCAACGTTTTTCGAAATTTCTGTGGGTAATGATCAGGCATAATGAATTATTATAGAATTTCTAAGAAGAGGTGTGCATGAAACAATAAAAGAGTGCTTAAAATCGAAACCCTAATTCGGAAACCCTAATCTGTGACGTTTGAAGTAGATGATAAAAAAAAACCGAGTCACGGTCAACGTTTTTCGAAATTTCTGTGGGTAATGATCAGGAATAATGAATTATTTTAGAATTTCTAAGAAGAGGTGTGCATGAAACAATAAAAGAGTGCTTAAAATCGAAACCCTAATTCGGAAACCTTTATCTGTGACGTTTGAAGTACATGCTAAAAACACCCAGT
>NW_019269564.1:0-1396 GCF_002738365.1 Cucurbita moschata
AGTTCAAACGTCCAAGTTTAGGGTTTCCAAATTAGGGTTTCGATTTCAAGCACACTATATCTGTTTTATGTACTGTGTTTCTTTGAAATTATATCCTAAATCATCAGGCGTAATCATTCCAAACAAATGTTTCGAAGAACGTCGACCGTGACTCGGTTTTTTAAATACGTAGTTCAAACGTTCAAGTTTAGGGTTTTCAAATTAGGGTTTCGATTTAAAGCACACTTTCTCTGATTTATGCACATTGTTTCTTGGAAATTATATCCTAAATCATAAGGCCTAATCATTCCAAACAAAAGTTTCAAAGAACGTCGACCGTGACTCGGTTTTTTAAATACGTAGTTCAAACGTCCAAGTTTAGGGTTTCCAAATTAGAGTTTCGATTTAAAGCCCACTTTCTCTTATTTATGCACTGTGTTTCTTTGAAATTATATCATAAATCATCAGGCCTAATAATTCCAAACAAAAGTTTCGAAGAACGTCGACCGTGACTCGGTTTTACAAATACGTAGTTCGAACGTCCTAGTTTAGGGTTTCCAAATTAGGGTTTCGATTTAAAGCACACTTTCTCTGATTTATGCACATTGTCTCTTGGAAATTATATCCTAAATCATAAGGCCTAATCACTCCAAACAAAAGTTTCGAAGAACGTCGACCGTGACTCGGTTTTTTAAATACGTAGTTCAAACGTTCAAGTTTAGGGTTTTCAAATTAGGGTTTCGATTTAAAGCACACTTTCTCTGATTTATGCACATTGTTTCTTGGAAATTATATCCTAAATCATAAGGCCTAATCATTCCAAACAAAAGTTTCGAAGAACGTCGACCGTGACTCGGTTTTTTAAATACGTAGTTCAAACGTCCAAGTTTAGGGTTTCCAAATTAGGGTTCGATTTAAAGCACACTTTCTCTGTTTTATGCACTGTAATTCTTTGAAATTATATCATCAATCATCAGGCCTAATCATTCCAAACAAAAGTTTCGAAGAACGTCGACCGTGACTCGGTTTTTTAAATACGTAGTTCAAACGTCCAAGTTTAGGGTTTCCAAATTAGGGTTTCGATTTAAAGCACACTTTCTCTGTTTTATGCACTGTGGTTGTTTGAAATTATATCATAAATCATCAGGCCTAATCATTCCAAACAAAAGTTTCGAAGAACGTCGACCGTGACTCGGTTTTTTAAATACGTAGTTCAAACGTCCAAGTTTAGGGTTTCCAAATTAGAGTTTCGATTTAAAGCCCACTTTCTCTTATTTATGCACTGTGTGTCTTTGAAATTATATCATAAATCATCAGGCCTAATAATTCCAAACAAAAGTTTCGAAGAACGTCGACCGTGACTCGGTTTTATAAATACGTAGTTCGAACGTCCTAGTTTAGGGTTTCCAAATTAGGG
>NW_019269564.1:1446-1893 GCF_002738365.1 Cucurbita moschata
CAAAGTTTAGGGTTTCCAAATTAGGGATCGATTTAAAGCACACTTTCTTTGATTTATGCACATTGTTTCTCGGAAATTATATCCTAAATCATAAGGCCTAATCATTCCAAACAAAAGTTTCGAAGAACGTCGACCGTGACTCGGTTTTTTAAATACGTAGTTCAAACGTCCAAGTTTAGGGTTTCCAAATTAGGGTTTCGATTTAAAGCACACTTTCTCTGTTTTATGCACTGTGTTTCTTTGAAATTATATCCTAAATCATCAGGCGTAATAATTCCAAACAAAAGTTTCGAAGAACGTCGACCGTGACTCGGTTTTTGAAATACGTAGTTCAAACATTCAAGTTTAGGGTTTTCAAATTAGGGTTTCGATTTAAAGCACACTTTCTCTGATTTATGCACATTGTTTCTTGGAAATTATATCCTAAATCATAAGGCCTAATCATTC
>NW_019269565.1:0-1893 GCF_002738365.1 Cucurbita moschata
ACGCTCAAGTTTAAGAGTCTTACACATATAAATGGTGAAAATACGACTTTTTTTCACTTTCGCTTCCGGGCCATTTTGCACTCAAAATCCATAGGTGTTAACATAGGAACTTTTTTTGCCCATTGAGACAGGGTCGTTAACTCGATCTGAAAAAGTTGTTTTCTCGTTTTAGTATCATACCATATCCACTAAAGATTGTCCTAAGCTTAAAATATGGAAGAAAAAAAACATTTACTCGTGTCGAAAAGACTTCACAACCTCAACCCTTACGAAAAGACCCTCGTGGAGGCACCCAAATGGCTACGTGAAAAACCTTTGTTTCTTTCGATGTTTTTCGACGAATCTGTAAGGAAACGCTCAAGTTTAAGAGTCTTACAAATATAAATGGTGAAAATACGACTTTTTTTCACTTTCGCTTCCGGGCCATTTTGCACTCAAAATCCATAGGTGTTAACATAGGAACTTTTTTTGCCCATTGAGACAGGGTCGTTAACTCGATCTGAAAAAAGTTGTTTTCTCGTTTTAGTATCATACCATATCCACTAAAGATTGTCCTAAGCTTAAAATATGGAAGAAAAAAAACATTTACTCGTGTCGAAAAGACTTCACAACCTCAACCCTTACGAAAAGACCCTCGTGGAGGCACCCGAATGGCTACGTGAAAAACCTTTGTTTCTTTCGATGTTTTTCGACGAATCTGTAAGGAAACGCTCAAGTTTAAGAGTCTTACACATATAAATGGTGAAAATACGACTTTTTTTCACTTTCGCTTCCGGGCCATTTTGCACTCAAAATCCATAGGTGTTAACATAGGAACTTTTTTTGCCCATTGAGACAGGGTCGTTAACTCGATCTGAAAAGTTGTTTTCTCGTTTTAGTATCATACCATATCCACTAAAGATTGTCCTAAGCTTAAAATATGGAAGAAAAAAAACATTTACTCGTGTCGAAAAGACTTCACAACCTCAACCCTTACGAAAAGACCCTCGTGGTGGCACACGAATGGCTACGTGAAAAACCTTTGTTTCTTTCGATGTTTTTCTACGAATCTGTAAGGAAACGCTCAAGTTTAAGAGTCTTACACATATAAATGGTGAAAATACGACTTTTTTTCACTTTCGCTTCCGGGCCATTTTGCACTCAAAATCCATAGGTGTTAACATAGGAACTTTTTTTGCCCATTGAGACAGGGTCGTTAACTCGATCTGAAAAAGTTGTTTTCTCGTTTTAGTATCATACCATATCCACTAAAGATTGTCCTAAGCTTAAAATATGGAAGAAAAAAAACATTTACTCGTGTCGAAAAGACTTCACAACCTCAACCCTTACGAAAAGACCCTCGTGGAGGCACACGAATGGCTACGTGAAAAACCATTGTTTCTTTCGATGTTTTTCTACTAATCTGTAAGGAAACGCTCAAGTTTAAGCGTCTTACACATATAAATGGTGAAAATGCGACTTTTTTTCACTTTCGCTTCCGGGCCATTTTGCACTCAAAATCCATAGGTGTTAACATAGGAACTTTTTTTGCCCATTGAGACAGGGTCGTTAACTCGATCTGAAAAGTTGTTTTCTCGTTTTAGTATCATACCATATCCACTAAAGATTGTCCTAAGCTTAAAATATGGAAGAAAAAAAACATTTACTCGTGTCGAAAAGACTTCACAACCTCAACCCTTACGAAAAGACCCTCGTGGAGGCACACGAATGGCTACGTGAAAAACCATTGTTTCTTTCGATGTTTTTCTACGAATCTGTAAGGAAATGCTGAAGTTTAAGAGTCTTACACATATAAATGGTGAAAATACGACTTTTTTTCACTTTCGCTTCCGGGCCATTTTGCACTCAAAATCCATAGGTGTTAACATAGGAACTTTTTTTGCCCATTGAGAC
>NW_019269566.1:0-1887 GCF_002738365.1 Cucurbita moschata
ACAGAGACTTCTCCATTGCTAGGTATCGGGCTATTAGGGGTGGAGCAGGTGGCCTACTCTGATATCAAGGTCTCTGGAGCGATGGTTGGAATTCTGTGGTTTCGACCTCGACAGGGCGTTTCCTCTAGGGCCTTGGCCGTCCTTCGGGCCTCTTCATAGGTTTTCTGTTTGTTTCTCTTTAGTGTCAGCTAATGACGGTGCAAACCTTCTCAATCTCATGAAGTCCTGATCATACTGATCCACCTTGGATCCACCTTGGGTTCAGTGGTTATTAAGCTTCCCCACGGTGTAATTCCCCCGCCCGAGTTGATGCTGTGTTTATTATCCGACCACCACACTTCTGCATCTTTTTGTAACACATAATGTCGCACACGCCACCCCTTATGTTAATCAGGGCATCTCATTGATTCAAAGGTTGTTTGCACGTTTGGAGCAACTTCAAGTGCAACTAGGCACAGACACGTGTTCTTTATGCTTTATTAATATGATGTATGATGATGTTTGATGCATGTTTTACAATAATTATGATGTGTTGATGATGACGATGTATGCTAAGATGATGATAATAGTTTAGCTTTTTTTCTTCAACCTATAATTTGAATTGTGTCAGAAGTGGGATTTGAACCCACGCCCTCTCATGAGGACTAGAACTTGAGTCTAGCGCCTTAGACCACTCGGCCATCCTGACTACATTTTAATAAGTCCCACATTGGTTGACAAGGGGAATGAACCATTCGTTATAATAGTGTGAAAACCTCTCACTAATAGACGCGTTTTTAGACTGTGAGGCTGACGGCAATCCATAACAGGCCAAAATGGAATATATCTACTAGCGATTGGAGAGGGTGAGGAAGCATTTCTTTTAAGGGTGTGAAAACATCTTCTTAGTAGACGCATTTTAAAACCGTGAGGCTGGTGGTGATATGTAATGCACAAAAGTGGACAATATCTGCTAACGGTGGGCTTGAGATATGGTATCAGAGCTAGTCACCAGGCGGTGTGCTAGTGAAGACTTTGGGCCCCAAGGTGGTGGATTGTGAGATTCCAAATCGATTAGAGAGAAGATGAAACATTTCTTATAAGGGTGTGGAAACGTCTCCCTAGTAGACTGCCAGTGAGGACGTTGGGAAACCTCTCCATAGTGATGCGTTTTAAAACCATGAGGCTGACGGCTATACGTAAGGAGCCAAAGCAGACAACATCTACTAGTGGTGGGCTCAGAATACTTTAAATAATTGGCTGGAATAGCTCAGTTGGTTAGAGCGTGTGGATGATCCCACATACACGAGAGGTAAGCTTTATACGCTTGAATAACGTCGTGTGTCGTCAGAATCCAGATTCAATTTTTAGGTTTTAAGAAGCTCATAGATGTGTCGTTTTAGGCATCTACAAGCCACGAGACTTCGTGAAAGAGAAGCAGAGAGTTCAATAAAGATTTATAGGAGGAAAACGGTGAGAAAGAACAATAGAAATGTTTGGTTTTATGTCATAAAACTCATAGTTTGTATACAAAAACATATTCTATTTTCAATAAAGTTATTATTGATGTTTATTCAGTAAAGATTGTTATTGAATAAAGTAAATTTTACGATCATTAATCTAAAAAGATGATCATAGTTTAGCTTTTTTCTTCACTCACTTTGGCTTATTATTTATATCTCTAAACATCACCATTTATTGTAACTAAATTAAAGGTAAATAGAAGATCTAAAGAAGTGCACATTTCATTTAATGATATAACCCAACCCAACCATGGTTATCGATGAAAAGTCATTCATTTTCTTCCCTAGCCCCATTAGACTAAAACACAATAATTTGTATTGTATTAAAAGTGGGATTTGAACCCACACCCTCTCACGTGGACTAAAACTTGACTTAGGTGCCTTA
>NW_019269567.1:0-1885 GCF_002738365.1 Cucurbita moschata
CAGGAGATGCGGTCACAAGTGTGATTATTTTGGATGGATTCGTAATAGAACTTACCGTTGAGATGAGGGAGCCTTCAAAGGTTGTGCACTCACAGATGGGGTTGTTATGTAGCGTTAGTCTGTCTTTGTGTTTGAGTTTTTTTGTACTTTTTTTTTTTTTTGTAATTGTATCCCAAACATTTTTTTTCTATTTGGATAAATTTGAACAACACCGTCTTATAATTTAATTTAATTTTATATTTAATGTTGTGTGGTTTTCTCGATCTCATTTTAATTTTACAACATTTTCTTATTTTATATAAATTTACTCTTATTTTTATTTGTTTTCACTCTCAATTTTAGTTTCTATTTGATTTTTGAACCCTTAAAATTTGGGTTGTGACATATTGGTATCAGAGCAGCTAGATTTTAAATTGTATAGATTTTTTCTTAGGATAAAGAGTCGTATATCTCTATGACTCATCTCGATGACACGTCTCTCCGCGACCAAGTAAGTAGTCTAACCCTATTTTGTAGTATACGATATGTTGTAAAACTTGTATGAATTTATTGTATGTTTTGATTTTCGTGGTAGTTATAAAATGTCCTTGGACGTTAAAGAGTGAACGTTAACTATATAAGAGAATACTGGATCAACGTTATAGTGTCTAGATATGGTGAGGAGGAAAAGAGTGGTCATGAGATATCTGACTAGCCTTAGGAAAACAGAGAGTTGTCGTTGAACAGTGCGAGACCTTTAATCCATGAAATTTTGGTACTAGAAATGAAGAAACTGGAGATGGTCCCTAAACGTCTGTATGGACCATTTCCAATTGCACTTTCTTTGGTTCCCTGGTAGCGTCAACCAGATTAACTGATATGAATTAAGAGACATCAATCATACAATATACTTCAATGAAGATGTGAAGAAAATGTTGTCAAAATTATAAAGCAATTCATGCCACATTGAAGAGGAATGAAGTTTGATTGTTATAAATTTTGGGTGGGTTACAATTTAGAGTAATTTAGAGTTATGGTATTTTAAGACTTTTTATTTACTTTAGGTTACATTTACATAATGACTAATTATGGTCATTAAGTATGAATGTTACAACTTTTGGTATGCCTTTAATAGTTTCATTTTGAGGCTATATAAAGCCATGTATGTTGTATTTGTAAGTAGACTTGGAAAATATAGTAAAAGAAGCATTTGTGCTATTCTTTAGCCAATGACTAAGTTTCTTTGCAATTCTATGTAGTTTAGGTTGCATGTAGAATCATTTAAGCTCGACATGATCAATCTTGCTTGTGGAATGATTCGAATCTCAAGCAAGTATTCTTGCCTTGAGATATTTGATCAACAAGAATCATTCAAGGTAGACATGATCGATCTTGCTTGTGGAGTGATTCGAATCTCAAAGAATGTTCTTGCCTTGAGATATTCGATCAACAAGGTAATCTGAATCTTACTCCCCTTGTAGTGATTCCTTATCACATATCATTAACCCTACGGCATGACAATCCTTGAGCTTCCACTCCTCCGTGGTCATGGTATCCAGCTTCACCCCCAAAATGGGTTCCTGAATATCTTTCTCGTATAGATAATCTTCAATCTGCATTTTCTAGAAACTAATATCGAATCCATCAAACTTTTCAATTCCAGTCTTTAAACTTTTCATCTTCACAGATCGTGGTGAATCTCTCCTCGCTCTGATACCAGTTATTAGAATTACACAACAACGCACACACTTAATCTAAATGAACACAAAGAACATGATAGAGAAAATGTAAGAAGAAATATTGACTAATGGTTTTGTATTAATGACTTCAGGTATGCAAAGAGAGGATATGGAGAATGAGAAATGTACATTTAGAAACCACTGACTAATGGGTATACATATGATTT
>NW_019269568.1:0-848 GCF_002738365.1 Cucurbita moschata
TCAGCAAGGGTCTCAGGAGTTTCATGAGTATCCGCTACAATATCACTCTGTGAATCTTTGAGCAACTCAACCTCAACTCCCACTTGCTCCACCTCTGGTGTTTCAGCAAGGGTCTCAGGAGTTTCATGAGTATCCGCTACAATATCACTCTGTGAATCTTTGAGCAACTCAACATCAACTCCCACTTGCTTCACCTCTGGTTTCTCAGCAAGAGTCTCAAGAGCTTCATGAGTATCCGCTACAACATCACTCTGTGAATCTTTGAGCAACTCAACATCAACTCCCACTTGCTTCACCTCTGGTTTCTCAGCAAGAGTCTCAAGAGCTTCATGAGTATCCGCTACAACATCACTCTGTGAATCTTTGAGCAACTCAACATCAACTCCCACTTGCTTCACCTCTGGAACTTCAGCGACGCCTTCGGACGACGCAACTCCCTCTGGAGCTTCAGCGACGCTTCCGGCTGACGCAACCTCCTCTAGAGTTTCAGCGACTCTTCCGGCCGACGCAACCCCATCTGGAGTTTCAGCGACGCTTCCGGACGACGCAACTCCCTCTGGAGCTTCAGCGACGCTTTCGGCCGACGCAACCTCCTCTGGAGCTTCTGCGACGCTTCCGGACGACGCAACTCCCTCTGGAGCTTCAGCGACGCTTCCGGACGACGCAACCCCCTCTGGAGCTTCAGCGACGCTTCCGGACGACGCAACCCCCTCTGGAGCTTCAGCGACGCTTCCGGATGACGCAACTCCCTCTGGAGCTTCAGCGACGCTCTCGACCGACGCAGCCCCCTCCGGGGTTTCAGCGATGCTCTCGACCGACGCAGCCCCCTCCGGGGTTTCAGCGATGCT
>NW_019269568.1:1600-1881 GCF_002738365.1 Cucurbita moschata
GCCATCTACTATATATAACTATTTACCATATATAGCTTTACCGGATATAGCTTTACCATATATAGCTTTACTATATATAGCTTACCAAATATAGCTTTACCGGATATAACCGTTGACCAAGCTATAAATAAGTATCAGGCTCCATAGCCTAACAATAATTTCAAAGAAACACAGTGCATAAAACAGATATAGTGTGCTTGAAATAGAAACCCTAATTTGGAAACCCTAAACTTGGACGTTTGATCTACGTATTTAAAAAACCGAGTCACGGTCGACGTTCT
>NW_019269569.1:0-1520 GCF_002738365.1 Cucurbita moschata
GGTTTCGATATTAAGCACTCTTTTACTGTTTTCTGCACTCCGTTACTTCGGAATTCTATTCTAACTTATCAAGCCTAATCATTCCTCGCAAAAGTTTCAAAAAACGTGGATCGTGACTCTGTTTTTTAAGCACGTACTACGATTTCCAAAATCAGGGTTTTCCATTAAGGGTTTCGATTTTAAGCACTCTTTTACTGTTTTCTGCGCTCCGTTACTTCGAAATTCTATTCTAAATCATCAAGCCTAATCATTCGACGCAAAAGTTTCAAAAAACGTCGACCGTGACTCGGCTTTTTTAGCACGTTCTTCGAAGTTCCAAAACCAGGGTTTCCGAATTAGGGTTTCGATTTTAAGCACTCTTTTACTGTTTTCTGCACTCCGTTACTTCGAAATTCTGTTCTAAATCATCAAGCCTAATCATTCGACGCAAAAGTTTCAAAAAACGTCGACCGTGACTCGGCTTTTTTAGCACGTTCTTCTAAGTTCCAAAACCAGGGTTTCCGAATTAGGGTTTCGATTTTAAGCACTCCTTTACTGTTTTCTGCACTTCGTTGCTTCGGAATTCTATTCTAAATTATCAAGCCTAATCATTCGCCGCAAAAGTTTCAAAAAACGTCGACCGTGACTCGGCTTTTTTAGCACGTTCTTCGAATGTCCAAAATCAGGGTTTCCGAATTAGGGTTTCGATTTTAAGCACTCTTTTACTGTTTTCTGCACTTCGTTACTTCGAAATTCTATTCTAAATCATCAAGCCTAAACATTCGCCGCAAAAGTTACGAAAAACGTCGACCGTGACTCGGCTTTTTTAGCACGATCTTCGAATGTCCAAACTTAGGGTTTCTATATTAGGGTTTTGATATTAAGCACTCTTTTACTGTTTTCTACACTCCGTTACTTCGGAATTCTATTCTAACTTATCAAGCCTAATCATTCCCCGCAAAAGTTTCAAAAAACGTGGATCGTGACTCTGTTTTTTAAGCACGTACTACGATTTCCAAAATCAGGGTTTTCCATTAAGGGTTTCGATTTTAAGCACTCTTTTACTGTTTTCTGCGCTTCGTTACTTCGAAATTCTATTCTAAATCATCAAGCCTAATCATTCGCCGCAACAGTTTCGAAAAACGTCGACCGTGACTCGGCTTTTTTAGCACGATCTTCGAATGTCCAAACTTAGGGTTTCTATATTAGGGTTTCGATATTAAGCACTCTTTTACTGTTTTCTGCACTCCGTTACTTCGAAATTCTATTCTAAATCATCAAGCCTAATCATTCGCCGCAACAGTTTCGAAAAACGTCGACCGTGACTCGGCTTTTTTAGCACGATCTTCGAATGTCCAAACTTAGGGTTTCTATATTAGGGTTTCGATATTAAGCACTCTTTTACTGTTTTTTGCACTCCGTTACTTCGGAATTCTATTCTAACTTATCAAGCCTAATCATTCCCCACAAAAGTTTCAAAAAACGTGGATCGTGACTCGGTTTTTTTAGCACGTACTACGATTTCCAAAATCGGGGTTTTC
>NW_019269569.1:1679-1879 GCF_002738365.1 Cucurbita moschata
TTTACTGTTTTCTGCACTTCGTTACTTCGAAATTCTATTCTAAATCATCAAGCCTAATCATTCGATGCAAAACTTTCAAAAAACGTCGACCGTGACTCGGCTTTTTTAGCACGTTCTTCGAAGTTCCAAAACCAGGGTTTCCGAATTAGGGTTTCGATTTTAAGCACTCCTTTACTGTTTTCTGCACTTCGTTACTTCGG
>NW_019269570.1:0-1483 GCF_002738365.1 Cucurbita moschata
TTTAGACCCATTTAAAGTAGTTTGAAAACTAGCACGTCAAATATTATAATTGACTAACTACAACTTCAATTTTGTGCTTTAGGATGTTTTGACCCAACAAAAAAATAAAATCCTTAATTTAGAAAGTGGATGAATAGCCACTAACATAATTAAAAATAAATAAATAAACATAAAACATGAATTGATTAAATTGGCTAATTGCTAACATAATTAAAAAATAAAAATAAAAATGTAACAAACACACCGAAGTAAGATTAGGAACACAAGTAAAAAAAAACACAAACAGCCAAAAATCAAAATTTGGAAAGTGTTAAACAGTTTTGATATATAGACATTTCAAGACTTTGCTCATGCAATATTCCCATGAAATCTAACACTAGAGCGTCATAAAATTTAGAGAAATGATTGAAATTGATGTCATGTTCATATAGGTTGACTGTAATACAAAGGACAAAACGAACTTTCTTATGGATAAATTGGGGACACCAGCCTAAGCTAATCAAGTAGGTGGCCTTACCATCCATATGGTTATATTTGATGTTGACTGTGCCCGTGGTTCTGCAAGTGTCATATATATTGATATGTGTGAAATGGTTGTGAATCGATATGCTTATGATATGTTATAATATGTGAATTGTATGATAATACTTATGGTACCATGTGTTCAATGGTATATTTGAGATAGGATACGAGAAGGATGCACTAAACGTAATGTAACGATAGGAGTAAGACATGTTCATGAAACGTTATGGTTTGGTTACGTATCGAATTGCTATGGGTATGACAGATTGATAAAAACGATATGGTCACGATGGATTCATAAGACAATACGATTAGGTTATGGGTAGAAAGGGATAGGATTATGATAGATTGATAGAACGATAGCGTTACGATACGTTCCTGTAACGTTATGACTAAGGTACGTTCAGGTAACAACACAACTATGATATGTCTAAGGACGTTAAGGCTATGATAAATTAGGGAAGGATATAACCACGAAGTTTTTACGATATGATATGATTATGATACGACATGTGAAGGACGGATATATATCCAACAAGTGTCAAAGAGGGACATGAGAATAAATTATTCTCAAGCTTTCTTTACATCGGTCAAAGACTATTTGATAAGCTTTCAAAATGAAGGGTTTTCTTTTTTTCTTCTTCCTTCTTTCTCCCTTTTCACGTTTAATTTTTTTTTTAAATAAAAAAAAGTTTAATGTGAGAATGAAGAAGTTAGAAAGGAGAAAGAAATGAATGTAATAAAACTTTTCCGTTGGTAGGAATGGAAATGGTGAATGGGTCCTTGACGATAGTCGACCGTTATACTCTGGTTTTGGATGTAAGTGATGAATACCAGGAATATGAGTTGTGTCAATACCACACCGTTATCAAGAGGAAGTAAAGTAGAGTAGAATAGATCAAGCGATCCATTTGTTGAGAGTACTGTAAGAGGCACACAAGTAAGAATGTTGGATATAACT
>NW_019269571.1:0-1875 GCF_002738365.1 Cucurbita moschata
GTCCTACATTGAGAAAATATATCAAAACTATAGAAGTTAAGTAGGATTCGAGTTAAAAAGAGTCCAAATTTGCGAGCATTGGCCTCTGAACCGAGGGTCATACATACCTTCGAGTCTGGTTTTGGGTGGTGGATCAGAATTTGCTAATTAGGTCGGGTCAGGTCCAACGGTTCGTTAAATCCAACGATCATCTCCTTCCTTCCAGCGACTTTCCTTTCCTTCTTCTGCTTCTTCAACTCTTACCAATGTTCCCTTTTTTTTTTTCTTCTTATTTCAAAAATAGCTTGGTTCAACCCCCGATTTATTGGCCTCTTAACAACAAGATTTAAAGAGAAGATTTTGGGTAGGTGGCAGACCTACCCACTGCCTTTTCATTTTTCTGCCCCTTCATATTCCTGTCTTTTCATATTTCATATATATATATATATATATATATATATATATATATATATATATTTATTATTTTTTTTCCTTTTATTGGTACAGCTGGCTTTTCCTAATTTAATGCCAACTATACGAGTTATTACATTAACCGACCACAAGATTTTAAATATTTCTTCACCTAGAAAGAGTTAAATATGAGACAGAGAAGGTTGTTAGAATTGGTGAAGGACTACGATGTAGATATCCAATACTACCCTAGAAAAGCAAATGTGGTCACAGACGCTTTGAGTAGAAAGGTGGCCCACTCTTCGACCCTCATTACGAGGGAAGTAAGGGTACAAAGAAAATTCGAGGGAGCCAACATAGTTGTAGCGACCGAGAGAGTCATAGCACAACTTGCCCGACTTACAGTGCAACCTACACTTGGGCAAAGAATGGTTACCTACAAAAAGTCTTAAGCCAGCTAGCTGAGAGTCTAGTAAATGGATTCTCGAAGACCTCAGATGAAGGGCTATTGTATCAGGGACGCCTATATGTCTCGACAATAGAGGAGCTAAGGAAAGAAATACTAACGAAGCTCACAACTTGCCATTTGCCATGCACCTAGGAGGTACTAAGATGTACCAAGATTTAAAACAACACTTATGGTGGAAGAGCATGAAGAGGGACGTGGCCGAGTTTGTGAGCAAGTGCTTAGTTTGTTAACAAGTGAAAGCTCCTAGATAAAAGGCAGCGAGGTTATTGCGCCCCTAAGCATACTAGAGTGGAAGTGGGAAAACATAGCAATGGACTTCATAGTAGGATTACCCAAAACGCTTGAAGGCTATATTAATGATCGGGTAGTTGTCGATAAGTTGACCAAGTCAGCACATTTCCTACTTGGGAAAGCTACATATACAGTTGACAATTGGGCAAAGATGTATGTGAAAGAAATAGTAAGACTACATGGAGTCCCAGTATCTATAGTGTCAGATCGGGACCCACGCTTTACGTCAGCATTCTAGCTCAGACTTCAAAAAGCGCTGGGTACTCGCCTCGACTTTAGTACCGCTTTCCACCCCCCAACAGATGGACAAACGGAGCGTTTAAACCAACTTCTAGAGGACATGTTGCGCGCTTGCATACTAGATTTTAAGGGAAGTTGGGATTCCAAACTCCACCTCATGAAATTTTCGTATAATAACAACTTCCAAGCCACTATTGGTATGACACCGTTTGAGGTCCGGTATGGGAAACAGTGTAGGTCCCCACTATGTTAGAACGAAGTAGGCAAAAGAGAGTTAGTAGGACCCGAGCTGGTTCGACTCACCAATGAGGATGTTCAGAAAAATTCGAGCGAGGATGCGTACCGCTAAAAGTCGACTGAAAAGCTACGCCGATGTAAGACGTAGAAGCTTAGAGTTTGAGATAGGAGAACCATTATTCCTCAAGGTGACACCTATGAAAGGTGTCTTGAGGTTCGGACGTAAGGGCAAGTTAAGTCCAAAATTC
>NW_019269572.1:0-1873 GCF_002738365.1 Cucurbita moschata
AGGATCAGTGAGACATAAGGAACAAGAAGTAACTTTAGGGGTAAAACGGTAAATTGACCCAGCTCTAGTTACGAACAACCTGTGAAGGATCGACTTACTAATCATGGTTATATCAAATGGACAGAAATATATTTATAGTGAGGGGAGTGCAACTACTAGGCTATAGTGGAGTGTCCTAGTAGTTAACGAATATTGGTTAACAAGGTTAATGAGTTTAACCGGTTAATCTTAGATCGTTGAAGCCCATGATCTATAGGTCCATTAGGTTCCTCTGCTAACTCATATCGGACTAAACCATAGAACAGTGTCACGAGTGAGTTCGAAGTGTTCGAATTCAAATTAGGAAATATGCGTTACATATATACGATATTTAACCGCATTTTTGTTTTATTTACGAATTAAACAAAAAGAGAAAATCTGAAATATTTAAATAAGATTTAAATATCTTAATTAATTATGTGTCGTAATTGATTGGAATTGACATTTGAATTAATATTAAATATTAATTAAATAGTTTAATTAATCATTTAATGTTACTTTAATTTGAAATTCATTATTCAAATTAATTGTTGGATTAAAATGAAGAAAGTCAAAATGTTTTAATTTAATGTAAAAATCCATGTTAGTGGAATTTTAAGGTGTCAAAATTTGGTTTAACCAAACTTGCATGCTTGCCAAATAAACCCCATAAGTTTGAGTGGAATTTTGAGTGTCAAAATTTGGTTAATTCAAACATTCATGCTTGCCACATAATCCCAAACATTTGACTGGAGTTTTAAGTGTCAAAATTTGGTGATCTCAAATTTGCATGAACATGCAAACATGACTTTTTAAATAGAGTGATCATGGTACCTGGAATGTCTTCTTCTTCTTGGTGAAAACCTTGAGAAAAACCTCTCACAAACACTCTCTTCACATATACAAAATCCATCCAAAGTTTAGTCACTCACCGAATTTCACAATCCCGTTCTAAGGCCGGAGGATAGTGGAGAAGACACTAGTGGTGGTTTGAAATCGGTTCGTGAGGAAAAAGGAGTTTGAACTACAAAAGGTTAGTATCTAAACTCATTAAGTTTTAATACTTATGAACATGCTAGTTATTTACTATAATTGATGTTCTAAAAGTGCCTAAGATCCAAATTGCTTCCGCATGTGTTATATTAACACCATAAAAAAGAGGCGCATAATTCTCCATTCGTCATGCATCCTAGAGGTACCAAGATGTATCAAGATATAAAACCACAATTTTGGTGGCATGGAATGAAGAAGAATATCGCAGAGTTTGTAAGTAGATGTTTGGTTTGCCATCAGGTCAAGGCACCAAGACAGAGACCAATAGGATTATTGTAGTCTCTCAGTGTTCCAAAATGGAAATGGGAGAATATTGTCAAGGATTTCAGGGTAGAATTACCAAGAACATTAAAGGGCTACATGGTCAGGCCACCTACACAGTAGACAATTGGGCACTACTGTACATGAATGAAGTTGTCAGATTGCATGGAATTCCAGTTTCAATTGTATCAGATCATGACCCACGTTTTACTTCAGCTTTTGGCGCGAACTTCAGAAATCGTTGGGCACTCGCTTGGATTTCAGTACAACGTTTCATTGACAAACAGACAGACAGACAGAACGTTTAAATCAAATTTTAGAGGATATGTTACGTGCCTGTGTGCTTGAATTCGTTGGTAGTTGGGATTGGAAGCTGCATCTCATGGAATTTTCCTATAATAATAGTTATTAGGTGACAATTGGCATGACGCCATACGAGGCGTTATGTAGAAAACGATGCAGAACACCATTGTGTTGGGATGAGGTAGGGGAACGTGAGTTGGTGGGTCAAAATTGGTCCAAGTTACGAATGGGGCGGTGC
>NW_019269573.1:0-1870 GCF_002738365.1 Cucurbita moschata
TTCACTTTCGCTTCCGGGCCATTTTGCACTCAAAATCCATAGGTGTTAACATAGGAACTTTTTTTGCCCATTGAAACAGGGTCGTTAACTCGATCTGAAAAGTTGTTTTCTCGTTTTAGTATCATACAATATCCACTAAAGATTGTCCTAGGCTTAAAATATGGAAGAAAAAAAACATTTACTCGTGTCGAAAAGACTTCACAACCTCAACCCTTACGAAAAGACCCTCGTGGAGGCACCCGAATGGCTACGTGAAAAACCTTTGTTTCTTTCGACGTTTTTCGACGAATCTGTAAGGAAACGCTCAAGTTTAAGAGTCTTACACATATAAATGGTGAAAATACGACTTTTTTTCACTTTCGCTTCCGGGCCATTTTGCACTCAAAATCCATAGGTGTTAACATAGGAACTTTTTTTGCCCATTGAGACAGGGTCGTTAACTCGATCTGAAAAGTTGTTTTCTCGTTTTAGTATCATACCATATCCACTAAAGATTGTCCTAGGCTTAAAATATGGAAGAAAAAAAACATTTACTCGTGTCGAAAAGACTTCACAACCTCAACCCTTACGAAAAGACCCTCGTGGAGGCACCCGAATGGCTACGTGAAAAACCTTTGTTTCTTTCGATGTTTTTCGACGAATCTGTAAGGAAACGCACAAGTTTAAGAGTCTTACTCATATAAATGGTGAAAATACGACTTTTTTTCACGTTCACTTCCGGGCCATTTTGCACTCAAAATCCATAGGTGTTAACATAGGAACTTATTTTGCCCATTGAAACAGGGTCGTTAACTCGATCTGAAAAGTTGTTTTCTCGTTTTAGTATCATACCATATCCACTAAAGATTGTCCTAAGCTTAAAATATGGAAGAAAAAAAATATTTACTCGTGTCGAAAAGACTTCACAACCTCAACCCTTACGAAAAGACCCTCGTGGAGGCACCTGAATGGCTACGTGAAAAACCTTTGTTTCTTTCGATGTTTTTCGACGAATCTGTAAGGAAACAATCAAGTTTAAGAGTTTACACATATAAATGGTGAAAATACGACTTTTTTTCACTTTCGCTTCCGGGCCATTTTGCACTCAAAATCCATAGGTGTTAACATAGGAACTTTTTTTCCCCATTGAGACAGGGTCGTTAACTCGATCTGAAAAGTTGTTTTTTCGTTTTAGTATCATACCATATCCACTAAAGATTGTCCTAGGCTTAAAATATGGTAGAAAAAAAACATTTACTCGTGTCGAAAAGACTTCACAACCTCAACCCTTACGAAAAGACTCTCGTGGAGGCACCCGAATGGCTACGTGAAAAACCTTTGTTTCTTTCGATTTTTTCCGACGAATCTGTAAGGAAACGCTCAAGTTTAAGAGTCTTACACATATAAATGTTGAAAATACGACTTTTTTTCACTTTCGCTTCCGGGCCATTTTGCACTCAAAATCCATAGGTGTTAACATAGGAACTTTTTTTGCCCATTGAGACAGGGTCGTTAACTCAATCTGAAAAGTTGTTTTCTCGTTTTAGTATCATACCATATCCACTAAAGATTGTCCTACGCCTAAAATATGGATGAAAAAAAACATTTACTCGTGTCGAAAAGACTTCACAACCTCAACCCTTACGAAAAGACCCTCGTGGAGGCACACGAATGGCTACGTGAAAAACCTTTGTTTCTTTCGATNTACGAAAAGACCCTCGTGGAGGCACACGAATGGCTACGTGAAAAACCTTTGTTTCTTTTGATGTTTTTCTACGAATCTGTAAGGAAACGCTCAAGTTTAAGAGTCTTACACATATAAATGGTGAAAATACGACTTTTTTTCACTTTCGCTTCCGGGCCATTTTGCACTCAAAATCCATAGGTGTTA
>NW_019269574.1:0-1372 GCF_002738365.1 Cucurbita moschata
TTTTCACGTAGCCATTCGGGTGCCTCCACGAGGGTCTTTTCGTAAGGGTTGAGGTTGTGAAGTCTTTTCGACACGAGTAAATGTTTTTTTTCTTCCATATTTTAAGCCTAGGACAATCTTTAGTGGAGATGGTATGATACTAAATCGAGAAAACAACTTTTCTGATCGAGTGAACGACCCTGTCTCAATGGGCAAAAAAAGTTCCTATGTTAACACCTATGGATTTTGAGTGCAAAATGGCCCGAAAGCGAAAGTGAAAAAAAGTCGTATTTTCACCATTTATATGTGTAAGACTCTTAAACTTGAGCGTTTCCTTACAGATTCGTCGAAAAACATCGAAAGAAACAAAGGTTTTTCACGTAGCCATTCGGGTGCCTCCACGAGGGTCTTTTCGTAAGGGTTGAGGTTGTGAAGTCTTTTCGACACGAGTAAATGTTTTTTTTCTTCTATATTTTAAGCCTAGGACAATCTTTAGTGGACATGGTATGATACTAAAACGAGAAAAAAACTTTTCTGATCGAGTTAACGACCCTGTCTCAATGGGCAAAAAAAGTTCCTATGTTAACACCTATGGATTTTGAGTGCAAAATGGCCCGGAAGCGAAAGTGAAAAAAAGTCGTATTTTCACCATTTATATGTGTAAGACTCTTAAACTTGAGCGTTTCCTTACAGATTCGTCGAAAAACATCGAAAGAAACAAAGGTTTTTCACGTAGCCATTCGGGTGCCTCCACGAGGGTCTTTTCGTAAGGGTTGAGGTTGTGAAGTCTTTTCGACACGAGTAAATGTTTTTTTTCTTCTATATTTTAAGCCTAGGACAATCTTTAGTGGATATGGTATGATACTAAATCGAGAAAACAACTTTTCTGATCGAGTGGACGACCCTGTCTCAATGGGCAAAAAAAGTTCCTATGTTAACACCTATGGATTTTGAGTGCAAAATGGCCCGGAAGCGAAAGTGAAAAAAAAGTCGTATTTTCACCATTTATATGTGTAAGACTCTTAAACTTGAGCGTTTCCTTACAGATTCGTCGAAAAACATCGAAAGAAACAAAGGTTTTTCACGTAGCCATTCGGGTGCCTCCACGAGGGTCTTTTCGTAAGGGTTGAGGTTGTGAAGTCTTTTCGACACGAGTAAATGTTTTTTTTCTTCTATATTTTAAGCCTAGGACAATCTTTAGTGGATATGGTATGATACTAAATCGAGAAAACAACTTTTCTGATCGAGTGAACGACCCTGTCTCAATGGGCAAAAAAAGTTCCTATGTTAACACCTATGGATTTTGAGTGCAAAATGGCCCGGAAGCGAAAGTGAAAAAAAGTCGTATTTTCACCATTTATATGTGTAAGACTCTTAAACTTGAGCGTTTCCT
>NW_019269574.1:1640-1870 GCF_002738365.1 Cucurbita moschata
GATCGAGTTAACGACCCTGTCTCAATGGGCAAAAAAAGTTCCTATGTTAACACCTATGGATTTTGAGTGCAAAATGGCCCGGAAGCGAAAGTGAAAAAAAGTCGTATTTTCACCATTTATATGTGTAAGACTCTTAAACTTGAGCGTTTCCTTACAGATTCGTCGAAAAACATCGAAAGAAACAAAGGTTTTTCACGTAGCCATTCGGGTGCCTCCACGAGGGTCTTTTC
>NW_019269575.1:0-1869 GCF_002738365.1 Cucurbita moschata
CATGCTCGTAAATAAAAATGTAACGCAAACAATTCTAGCCTATCATATAGTAAGAACACTTACTTGGTTGGCCTTAGCCGAAGTACTCCCTAATTTAATTAACGTAAGCTCCTGTTCCTCGGGAGCTACTCCAAAGGTTGTTGGGAGTTGGCTCTTATAAGAACGTTCATCTTATTCACGTTAATAAATCACATTTCTATCATAAATTAACTTAAATTTAGAGATAGAGTGCTATACTGACCTTATTTGCCTTAAATAAGGTAAAAAAAATGGGTTTTGATAAAACTCGGCGGGCAAATTTTCCATCTCCAAGGAAAACCACCCTGATCCCCTATCAAAAAAATGCCCAATTCCCCTTCTCGAGCTTGGACTCTCACATAAAGTTCTTGTTTCGCCAATTAAAAAGTTGGCAAAGGTTTTTTTACTAATGAATCAATAGTCAAAGTCATTCCATTCCGGAGACTCTCCTCGATCAAAAGATCGTATTTCTAAATTTTCATAAGGCCCCCTTGGAATTCCTTCCAAAGCTTGTTGAATAATTTTTATGGATTCCGTCATCTCACCAAGTCTGACTAAATAACGAGCTAATGAATCTCCTTCTTGTTGTCATTGAACTTCCCAATCAAATTCGTCATAACACTCATAACGATCAACTTGGGTCAAAAACCTAGGAAATTGTATATTACATGTCTATACGGAGCCAAACCACGCGTTTTTTAGCCAAGAAGCCGCGTCAAGACGAAGCAGTCAACGTCCGCATGCGCGACACGTGTCGTTGTGAGGGAGGAGGCGCATGTCGGGAGGCATTCCGGGTCAAGGCGCGGACATCGAGTCGTGTCCTCGGGTGCGGGTCGTGAGGTTGGGCCGCAAGGGAACACGTGTTGGGCCGTTGGTTTACTGGGCCGAAGAGCTTTTGGTTGCATGCGCAACATGTGTTACCTTCGGGAGGCGCGCGTGGTAGACTTCGAAACGGACAGTCGTGTTGGGTTGCCGGATTTAATGGGCCGAAGGGGTATGTCTGCAGGAGTGTGGTGTCTGTATGAATGACACATGGGACGTCGAATTTAATGGGTCGTCTGCATGAGTGACACATGTTGTGTTGGGTCGTCGGATTTAATGGTTCGCAGGTATCCGGTTCGGGTTTGACCCAGATTCGCCCAGTTCCCTGCGCGATTTTTGGACAGTTTTCTTTCTCCTTCCCGCGACGTTTCCAATGTCGTTTTTCTTCCTTTTTCTCTCTATCCCTTCGTCGACTTCTCCTCCTCTCTCCCATGAAGTTTCGTGGTTGTTGGACGTCCGTGGAGGGAGATTGAGGATTCACCAAGAACCCGATTTCCGAACTCCTTCTCCGACAGTGACGACGACTACGCAACGTGTGTTTGCTTGGTGTGGACGTATTTAGGCTGGTGGTCACTTTCGCGATGTTGCTTGGTCGATTTAGGCATTGGGACTGACAGTTTCAGGGTGTAGAAGTTTGGTTTTTCGCTCGCTGTAAAACTTTGGCTCTCTCTCTCTCTCTCTCTCACTTCTTCATTATTTTCTTCTTTGTAGGTGATTCTGAGAGGCTTGGGGAGCGTGGCTGGAGGTTTTAGCGAGTTGTGGGGGTCGGAAAACATGATTTCGTGACCTCGCGGGTTTTCCGACGACTGAGTTTTTTTTTTCTCCTCCCTGATTCGTTACATTATATAGCCCTAAAAAGAACTTTCGTCATCAGAAGTCTCAAATTTTTGTACTAACTAGATGTATTTTTCTCTTATCTCGTCCTCATGCTCCCACGTGGCCTCCTCGGTGTGGGGTTCTGCCACAATACCTTAATGAATGCAATGTCCCTGTTGCGTAGCGCTTTCACTTCCTGAGCTAAGATTCTTA
>NW_019269576.1:0-1864 GCF_002738365.1 Cucurbita moschata
TATTATAGGAGAGTAAGACACCCCGGGGGGGTTCTCGTACGTGTACTTTTCCACCAATTTCTAATTTCTTTATTTCATAAAAGTCATTAGAAGATTGACCTACAAGTAAGCTTGAAAAATGCACATTTGAGAAATCGAACCCCGATTTGTTTATTTCATAAAAGTCATTAGAAGATTGACCTACAAGTAAGCTTGAAAAATGCACATCCGAGAAATCGAACCCCGATTTCTTTATTTCATAAAAGTCATTAGAAGATTGACCTATAAGTAATCTTGAAAAATGCACGTCCGAGAAATCGAACCCCGATTTCTTTATTTCATAAAAGTCATTAGAAGATTGACCTACAAGTAAGCTTGAAAAATGCACATCCGAGAAATCCAACCCCGATTTCTTTATTTCATAAAAGTCATTAGAAGATTGACCTACAAGTAAGCGTGAAAAATGCACATCCGAGAAATTGAACCCCGATTAGTACCGTGGGAGGGTACTATGACATGTGCACATCTTGGAAGGAAGTACTGTGTCTTTTAGTTGGATCATTAAGTTGGAGGGAGTAGTGTGTGTAGTGTGTCTTTTAGTTGGACCATAAAGTTAACCAATACTATGACCCTGTGTCTTTTAGTTGGATCATTAAGTTGGAGGGAGTAGTGTGTGTAGTGTGTCTTTTAGTTGGACCATAAAGTTAACCAATACTATGACCCTGTGTCTTTTAGTTGGATCATTAAGTTGGAGGGAGTAGAGTGTGTAGTGTCTTTTAGTTGGACCATAAAGTTAACCAATACTATGGCCCTTTTCACTACTATTACATAGGAGAGTAAGATGCCATCGGGAAAGATCGGCCTAGAGGGTACTATAATACCACTACACTAGATGTGCACATCCTAGAGGGAAGTACTGTGTCTTTTAGTTGGACAATAAAGTTAGTCAATTCTATGGCTTGGCCAATGTAGCCCGCCTCTTTACTACTATTACAGAGTAAGACTAAAGTTAGTCAATTCTATGGCTTGGCCAATGTAGCCCGCCTCTTTACTACTATTACAGAGTAAGACACCCATTAGGGGTTTCTTCTAGTTGGCCAATGTAGCCCGCCTCTTTACTACTATTACAGAGTAAGACACCCATTAGGGGTTTCTTCTAGGTGCACTTTTCTACTAATTTCAAGTAAGCTTGAAAAAAGCACATCTAGGGAATCGAACTCCGATCAACCATGGGAGGGTTCTATGTCTTGGTTAATCTAGCCCATAAATCTAAGTCTCTTCACTACTGTCCCAGTAGGGGTTCTTCTAGGTGCACTTATAGCCACTTACTTATTTCTAATCTCTTTATTTCATCTAAGTCATTAGACGGTTGACTTACAAATAAGCTTGAAAAATTCACATCCAGGGAATCGAACCCTAATAAATATTGTGGATATCGTGGGAGGGTACTAACATGATACCACTACACTAGATGTGCACATCCAAGTGGGAAGCAATTCTATGTCTTGGTTAACCTAGCCCATAAATCTAAGTCTCTTCACTACTGTCCCTAGGTTCTTCTAGGTGCACTTATAGCCACTTACTTATTTCTAATCTCTTTATTTCATCTAAGTCAATAAATGATTGACCTACAAATAAGCTTGAAAAATGCACATCCAAGGAATCTAACCCTAATAAATATTGTGTATATCGTGAGAGGATACTAACATGATACCACTACACTAGATGTGCACATCCAAGTGGGAAGTCACCTATTACGGTTTCTTAGGGGTTCTTCTAGGTGCACTTAGCCACATATTTCTTATCTCTTTATTTCATAAAAGTATATTAGTAGAAGATGTAAATCACTTATATATCTATAATGCTGGCTATGGGGTTCGAACCC
>NW_019269577.1:0-1862 GCF_002738365.1 Cucurbita moschata
GGTTTCGTGACGTAAAAATTGTAGAGATATAGCTTAGATGGTAGAGCGCTCGCTTTGCATGCGAGTTGTACGGGGATTGATAACCCGCCTCTCCAAAATAAAGTATTTAATTTGTTATTATATTTTTCATTTTCACAATTATCGATACCCCGCATCACCAAACCAAACTATTTGTTATTAATATTTTGATATTTTTTTATTTTCACTATTATTGATGATGGGACATTTAGGGTTTTATAATGTAAATATTATGGGGATGTAGCTTAGATGGTAGAGCGCTCGCTTTGCATGCGAGAGGTATGGGGATCGATACCCTGCATCTCCAAAAATAAAACTATTTATTATTAAATATATTATTTCTTTTCAATTTTTCCCTATTCATGACATGTTGGGTAGCAATATTTCTTCATTTTCACTATTAAAGATGACGGGAAATTTAGGGTTTTGTGATGCAAAAATTGAGGGGATGTAGCTCAGATGGTAGAGCGCTCGCTTAGCATGCGAAGAGGTACGGGGATCAAATACTAGTAGTTATACTGCTACAATCTAACAAGCACATAGAGAGGTAGGATGGCGGTAGCGTCCCATGCATATGACGTAACTTCTTCACAATTACAATATCTGACCAATAGCTTCTAATCAAACAATGGTTGCATTGTTTTAGTCAAACAACCAAGACTAGTGTACTACCAATAGTATAAACATTTTGTACGTGTATTTTCTTACATATTAACAATTGTATACAAATAATAATTAAATTTATGAGTAGAAGTTTGGATGGAGTTTTATTAAATAAGTAATCTTAAATTATATCTAAAAATATATAAGATTTTTTTTATATACATTTAGGAGAACAAATCAAAGATTCAAGAAGATGTCATTCATGCCATGTTTTAATTTTTATTCTTTCTTGTTTCCCAAAGATTAAAAAAAAAAAAAAAAAACTATCCTCTCTCAAATATGGTTCGTTATTTGATTATTTTCTCTTGAGTGAATTTTAAGTGAAACACATTCTTTACCCAAGTAATTGCAAGATGGAAGCTTCACACTAAGAGGAATCAAAGTCCCAAGTATCAACGTCCTTTAAGTGTAAATTTTTATTCTCCATCTCAACATAAATTAAACTTATTTTCGTGAAGATATCTATTTATAAAAGCAAAATATCTCAGAGTCACAAAAAAAAAAATGAGATATAAATACGAGACATAAATATGATACCAAATAGATATGGTAACTGTTAGGATTAGATTTGATTGAGTTATTTGGATTAGATTTGATCTAGTTATTTGAATTAGATTTGATTTAGTCATTCTTCAATTGGATGAGAGATTTCTCCCAATTCTTCTCATCTTTCCAATTTTCTTTTTCTGTTCCTAACAATTTGGTATCAGAGCCATGCCCTAAACTAGTTAAAACTAGAAGCAACAATCTTCTAAGTGTGTCATAATAAAAGTATGTCGATAGAGAGTCCACTTGTGCAGTCTGCTGGAGGAAGGAGTCAAGGTCGTGGAAGCTTTAGAGGCAGAGGAAGGGGACGAGGCAGACAAACCTTCAACAAGGCCATAGTGGAGTGCTATAACTGTCACAAGCTAGGACATTTTCATTGGGAATTTCAAGCATGGTTGTAACCGGAAAGGGTAATTTACAGCTAGAAGTGAATGGAATCATAATGATAATAACAGGAGTGTTCTATGTGCCAGACCTGAGGAACAATTTGTTGAGTAGTGGTAAATTACAAGCAAAGAGGTTACCTTTTTGTTTCAAAATGGAACATGCAAGGTGTTTCATCCTGAGAGAGACTTAATCATGGAGACAAAGATGTCTTTGAATCGAATGTTCGTATTGCATGCTATATCTCAGCC
>NW_019269578.1:0-1861 GCF_002738365.1 Cucurbita moschata
CAAGACAACTATCTGAGCTCGTTCAAACTCCATCTGAATGTTGTGTTGTCTCGTTAGCATTGCAGATGAGTGAGCTGTCTTACGACTCAAGGCATCAGCTACCACATTAGCTTTACCAGGATGATGTTGGATCTCCACATCATAATCTTTTACCAACTCCAACCATCGACGTTGCCTCATGTTGAGCTCTTTCTGGGTGAACAGATATTTAAGACTCTTATGATCCGTATATACTTGTATCCTCTCACCGTACAGATAATGTCTCCATATCTTCAGAGCAAATACCACAGCAGCTAATTCTAAATCATGAGTTGGGTAATTGCGTTCATAATCCTTCAATTGCCGAGAAGCATAAGCAATAACTCTCCCGTTTTGCATAAGTATGCACCCCAACTCATGCTTAGAGACATCAATATAAATTACTAGGTTCCCAGTACCGTCAGGTACAATAAGCACTGGGGCTGACGCTAATCTTTCCTTGAGTTCCTGAAAACTACTTTCACAAGCTTGACTCCAATCAAATTTCTTTCCTTTTCGGGTTAACTGAGTTAGTGGTGCGGCAATCCTGCAAAGTCTTTAATAAAGCGCCTGTAATATCCGGCTAAACCCAGAAAACTTCTCACCTCAGTAACTGTAGTTGGTCGAACCCAACCTATAACTGCCTCCACCTTTGCTGGATCAACAGTTATACCATCCTTGGATATCACATGACCAAGGAATACTACCTTTTGAAGCCAAAACTCACATTTTGAGAACTTGGCATATAATCTTTGTTTACGCAGAACCAACAAAACCTTCCTCAAATGTTCTGCATGTTCATCGTTTGTTTTGGAATAAACCAAGATATCATCAATGAACACAATGACAAAAGAATCCAGAAAATCCTGGAATACCCGATTCATCAGCTCCATAAACACTGCAGGAGCATTAGTCAAGCCAAAGAACATCACGACAAACTCATAATGCCCATACCGAATACGAAAAGCTGTCTTCGGTATGTCATCTTCTTTGACTCTTATCTGGTGATAACCAGAACGAAGATCAATCTTCGAAAATACCGCTGCCCCTTGAAGCTGGTCAAACAAGTCATCAATTCGCGGCAAGGGATACTTATTTTTAATGGTCACCTTATTCAGCTCCCTATAGTCAATACAGAGACAGAGTGTGCCGTCCTTTTTCACAAACAACACTGGAGCTCCCCATGGTGACACACTAGGTCGTATGAATCCCTGGTTCAACAACTCCTGTAATTGCAACTTCAACTCTTTCAATTCCACGGGAGCCATCCTATAAGGAGCTTTAGAGATAGGTGTTGTCCCTGGTTCTAGTTCAATACCAAAGTTGACTTCCCGCTCTGGTGGTAAACCAGGTAATTTATCAAGGAAAACATCTAGGAATTCATTCACTACAGGTACAGTTGATACATCTGTATCCACTCGTCCCACTTCTACCACACTAGCCAGGAATGCCACAGCACCGTGACCAATTAACTTCCTAGCCTTTAAAGCAGTAATTGTCTTGGGAACACTTCCCAGCTTCGTACCCTGAAACCGGAAGCTCTTTCCCATCGAGGGGTGAAAAACTATCTCCTTCTTATAACAATCGATACTGGCATGATGAGCAGATAGCCAATCCATACCCAAAATAATATCATAATCATACATATCTAGCACCATTAACAACACGTCTAATGGTTGGCCGGATACTTCTACTTTATTCAGTTTCATCTTTTTAGGGGTCATCAATATGACTCCTGAAGGTGTAGAAACTAAAATCTCATAACCTAAAGGCTCTACTTCAAGTCGGGCTTGACGGACAAACGATAATGATATAAAAGAATGCGTCGAGCCAGAATCGAATA
>NW_019269579.1:0-1856 GCF_002738365.1 Cucurbita moschata
GTGTATATGTTTTCCGCATCTCAATATATGAAATTTATCCGACCTCAATATATGAAATTTATCCACATATTTTTGTGCTTTAGAAGCTACTATTATTGTGATGTTCACTTCACATGGTCTATCACACAGTTAAAGCAGCATTGCCACTAGAGCCCATGCATTCCTTTGGGATAGATATGTTAAAAATTAGGCCCATTTGATAACTATTTTGTTTTTTTTTTGTTTGTTTTTTGTTTTGTTTCAAAATTATGTGTTTTATCCTTTTATAAAAAAGAAAAGAAAAGAAAAGAAAACATTTGAATTTTAAGCAAAATTTCACACCCAACTAAGTTTTTGAAAAATATATTTATTTATTTTTTTTCTTTATTTTAATTTTCCAAACATAGATTGATATGGAGTGGCTAGTTTTCAAAACTACTTTGCTACAATTGAACAATATTTATATTCTAAAATGGGATTCACTTCCTTTAAGTTTATGTAGTTTCTTTTTATTACTATGTTTACTTCTATCTCATGTTACTCCATTTGTGTTTACTTCGTTTTATACAAAAGTTCACCGTAATTAATAAATCCATGTGCTTAATACATTCCCAACAAGAATAAATTTGTTTGTATCAGGATAAATTACAATGAATACGGAGAAAAGAAACCCCAAAAATAAGTAGAAGGTTGAGAATTTCACTCAACCACACAATGTCAAAGCGTGACTGCATGGCTCACACACGATGCTTGGATTTCGAAGGGGAACTTCTCAACTTGATTGATCAATTTCATTCATCACAAATCTGATTTTTACATAATAATTTGTGGGTATTTATAGTCTCCCACAAAAAAAGTTAGTGGCTGGGATTTAATCTCGATCCCCTTAAATCTCCAAAAAAAAAAAAAAACGAAGCCAATTTGACAATTCTACCACTACAAATTTATGAAATTAAAAATAAATAAAGTTTTCTAACAACTCATGTAATGATGCTTGCAACATCATTTGCTCCTTCAACTGTGTAAATATTCACTTCTGAAGCTCCAAATGGTCCTTCCTCAATCTAATAAGCTTGTAACACATGAAATAATAGTTGAACCGAGCCTATCTAATTTTATAGATGAAGAATGAATGCTTGTTGAATCTTCTTGGCCTTGGATTGTGTAATAGGTCCAGTTGGAACATTTGGAACACCGTGATCTTTATCATCTTCCCCATCTTCAAAAGGATTCTTCCTCGAATCAAAAAATCATCACCTACATCAAAAGGACTCAAGTCAGCAACATTGAAAGTAGAATGTGCTGAAAATTCTACTGGAAGATCATTTTACATGCATTGTTATTAATTCTTTCAGGGACTTGATAAGGATCATCCCCTCTTGGATGTAACTTTGTCTTCCTTTGAGATGGGAATCACTCCTTGCAAAAATGTATCCAAACCCAGTTACTGGTTTGAAAAATGATTTCATTCCGTCCTTTGTTAATTCTTGTAGCAACATTGACATTTTGTTTCTCAATTGTCTCCTTCCCCTCTTTATGCAATGTTCTGATCCCATTTGCCTTACTTGTGGCTGCTTTACTCACAAAAATATTAGAATGAATAGACAGCAAATCAAGACGCGTAAGTGGAGTAAATCCGTAAGCAACTTCAAAAAGAGAACAATGAGTGGCAAACATTCGTCCCAAGACTTAATATTCTTACAAATAATAGCCCTAAGCAATGCTCCTAGTGTTCTATTAACCACCTCAGTTTGCTCATTAATCTGAAGATGACATGTAGTTGAAAACAATATTTTGTTACCCAATTTATGACTTAATATTCTTATAAATAATAGCCCTAAGCAATGTTGCTGATATTTTATTAACAACCTTAGTTA
>NW_019269580.1:0-1855 GCF_002738365.1 Cucurbita moschata
CAACTAAAAAAGATAGATCCACTGCAAGGCATTTGGTCTAGTGGTATGATTCTCGCTTCGGGTACGAGAGGTATCGAGTTTAATTCTCAAAATGCCCCCAACAATTATATCAAATTGAAGAATGCAATATAATAGATTTGAAATAGGTTTTTTAAACCTTGAACCAAGAAGTAATTCAGATGGATATTTGAAAAAAAAAAAAAAAGGAAGCTATATTTAATTATAATTTAGGGTGTCTTTATAACGTGTTAATTAAAGAGAGGAAACAACAAGAATAAACAAACAAAGGAAATTTGTGTATGTATGATTCTCTTCAAATCTTGGAAACTACAAGGATTCCTCTCCTTTCTTGACATAAAGACTTACTTTTTCGAGACTTGGACCATAAACAGTGAACAATAACATTTAAAGAAGGCTGAGGTAGCATAATCATTCCATGAAGGCCGAGGTAGTCTTATAAAAGAAGATGAGGGTACCACTTTCAAATCATTGCATGAGGACTTCAGAAAGTTTTGTACAAGAAGACGAGGGTACCACTTTCTATTGCAGAATTTCGATGTGAATAGAGAATGAACCATATTCTTGGGAGATAAGATAGAGCCTCGAGCCTAACTTCAAAGGCATTACACAAATTGTTCTATGATATTTTTTCTAGGAACTCTTTGTTATGTTGTCCGCTGAAGGTTTCAGGAAAGGGACACAGATTCTCTATTGCACTGATCTCCCAATAGAAGTTTTACCTAGGTCATCTATCGTCACAATCCTTTTAAGGAAGATGCGCCCAAATAACCAATGAACAACAACATTTAAAGAAGTTTCAGAGAGCAAGAAGAGGATTGTGATAGAAGTTGCCCTAGGTAAAACTTCTTTAAATGTCTTAGCCAATCATGACCTCATAATGAGGAGTCTCTTGGACAACAATAACATATGGACAACAAATGTCTTAGCAAATTGTGACGGTCATGATTGCTCAAGGCGTGTCGCCCAAATAATCGGTAAACAATAACATTGCCCAAATAACCGCCTTGGACAACAAATCGTTTACAAGAATTTTTTAGACATGCAACATGCAACCACAGGCAACACGCCTTGGGCAATCATGACTGTGACATCTGCCCCCACACAATTTATTAGATAAGGCTGACTTTAGGTCTCTCGATGCGCTTCCAGCTGATCTCATAATGAGGAGTCTCTTCCAACCTACTAGGTGCTGTTGAAAATCATTTCTCGGTTTGTTGAGTCTTCATGTCTTCTATGTTCGTGTCTTTCCTACTTTCTTCGCTTGAAACTTTTTCTTATTTGTATGACGTCATACCACCTGCTTCTGCTTGATGTCTTCTTGGTAGAAATAATAACGTTTCAAGTTACTAACGCGGACAACAAGGTTAGTCCGCATCCATAAGAGCAATTAGATTCTATATGATGTCTTCGTAATCTTATGGATAATTTTAACTAGTCCATAGTATTTTCACACCAATCTTTGGTTCTTGTTGCTTTGAACTCGAAGTTATTTGAACTTAACTTATATGAACTCTTTATTTTTCTTGAAATTATTGTGGTTGACGCTTCCGACTGACCCTTCTCTTCATCCGTCTAGATGATATTTCTGTGTGAACACGTGTTGCTTCAGTGATTTGTTTCTATCTCCCTTCTTAAGTATCTAACCTTGTTTTTGTCTCTCCTGGTGGGGATAAATCCATTATCTGACCTTGTTTTACGTCGTGGTGATCATGTAGTGGCAACAAGGTTTTTGTTGAGGTTGGCTCACTCGAGCTCCCCTTTTCAATTACAACAATAGCAGCAAGCGTAGATTCATCATGGCTATGATTCTTTCTCAACTATAGTATCGACATCA
>NW_019269581.1:0-1691 GCF_002738365.1 Cucurbita moschata
CTTGAGGCTTCTCATTAATCTCTTGATTTCTATGCTTATAATCAATGTTCTTACTATCCTTTTTCCATGTAGAAGTAGAATTGGGAAAAGTTTTAGAAGAATACCGTTGAGACCTTCGTTGGATTTGTCTCTCGATCTTAATTGCAATGTGCAACAACTCCTCAATATTAGAATAAGGCTGTAAATCAGTCTTGTCTGCAATCTCTGTGTTTAACCCATTAAGAAACCGCGCCATGAGAGCCTCCATCTCCTCATCGAGTTCAAGTCGATCCATCAATGTATCCATCTCCTTGTAATAATCCTCCACGGATTTGCGTCCTTGTTTCAATGCTTGAAGCTTTTGCGCCATGTCCCGTTGAAAATATTGTGGAACAAAACGCTTCCTCATGGACTCTTTGAACTCGACCCATGAATCAATTGGTGCTTCAAGATTTCTTCTCCTACTTGACATCAATTTATCCCACCAAATTTGAGCATATTGTTTGAATTGAGCAATGCATAACAGTACCTTCTTTTCATCACAAAAATTATGACAGTTGAACACTGACTCCACCGTTTTCTCCCATTGAAGGTACTCCTCTGGATCGGTTTTGCCATTAAAACTTTGGGAAGTTTTAATTTGATGCTCCCCACGTTACGATCAATTCTATCATTATAAGGAACTCGTTGTTGTAAATTATGATACCTTCTTCCATGGTCTCTCTCTCGCATCAAGCCATGACCAACCGCATGTGGATTATCCTCGTGGTGATCAGAATTATCGCCTTCATATGTATCGGTTGAGGGCGAAGGTTGTGGAATCCTCTGTCGTGCTTGATTTTGAATCTCCAATCTTCCTATTCGATCAGTCAACTCTTCTATTCCTCGAATTAGTCTTTCCATGGTTCGTTGTTGTGCTTCTCTCAATCGTGCATCAGTAATGTTAGTATTGTTGTCTGGATTTTCCATGCTACAAAAGAAAGGTAAAAGAAAAAAAAAAAGGACCTCACAAGCGCTCCCTCACGTGTATTCACTCGTAAATGTAGTTCACTCGTGTTTAGCACTCAACACTCGAAGCAATGTGTCACTCCCTTACAAACTCACCCTCACAATTGAGCACACACAAATCACACTCCAAAAAAACAAATTGGGATGTGAGACAAGCTAATGTTATAGAGCTAAGTGCAATTCAAAGTGAATAGACAGCACACTCAACACATAAACAAGGGTATTGAAAGAACAATCCGAATAACGACAAAGAAACGAATTAAAGAAAGAAATGATTAAGGACTAATTTAGACGTAGTAACATATGAGAGTTACATATAGTAATCAAGAGGAAAAAAGAAAGACATTTAACATCATATGCTTTCTTTATTTCAATAGTTTTTTTTTTTTCTTCTGATTGGCAAAATCTAAACAATTTACCAACAAGAAAATTGATTTAGAAGATCTTAAAGAAGAACAAAGTGTTGATAAGATCCAGATCTAAGACTTTAAAGAACATAAGAATTTTTTTTTTTTTTTTGTTATATATTTTTGTGATAGAACATGAACATTCTACACAAACTGAGAAAAAAAAAATTATAAGAGAATTAAAAGAGATAAGCGCAATGAAACATATATCCGATCTTGAGCCTAAAGCTCTGATACCAAAATGATATGGAAATCAACCCAAGGGAAAGTATGGAACGGATTACCTTGATGATCAAG